>NC_092096.1:11180165-11212665 GCF_045679555.1 Salvelinus alpinus | reverse complement strand
CCCTTATCCCAACCTTAACCCGTAACTCCTAACTCCTAACCCTAAACCTAACCACTAACCCCTTACCCTAATTCTACCCTAAAACCTATCTCGAATTCTAACCCTAAACTTAACCCCTAAGCTTTAAATAACCTTTGTCTAATGAGGGAGAATTTTGACTCTCCTTGTGGGGATCATCCTTGTCTGTCTATCAACCTCCCCCTTCTTTAACATCACAGAGCTTGTCTTTAATGGGAGAATTGAATGAGCAGCACAAAACCCTTCATCAGAGGAAAGAAAGAGGAAGGAAGAGAGACCTCTTGTTGCTATAGCGACCGGACTCACCTCTTGTTGCTATAGCGACCAGACTGACCTCTTGTTGCTACAGCGATCGGACTGACCTCTTGTTGCTATAGCGACCAGACTGACCTCTTGGTGCCATAGCGACCAGACTGACCTCTTGTTGCTATAGCGACCAGACTGACCTCTTGGTGCCATAGCGACCAGACTGACCTCTTGTTGCTACAGCGACCAGACTGACCTCTTGTTGCTATAGCGACCAGACTGACCTCTTGGTGCCATAGCGACCAGACTGACCTCTTGTTGCTATAGCGACCATACTGACCTCTTGTTGCTAAAGCGACCAGACCGACCTCAGAGCGGATTACTTCAGGAGATGGTTATGATGCCCTTAGTGCCTCCAGACGAAAGATTACGGACAGGGACTGCCTAAAAAAAATAATAATCGCTATCTCCCCCTTTAACAAAAAACATAATCACTTTCTCCCTCTTTTTCAAACCGATCCAAACATCTCTCTCCATCCCCCAGTCTGTCCCTGACTAAACTCTCTGTCTGAAGACAATGAGACCAGTGTGTATAGCAGCATGGCTCTGAATCGGCAGGGAAGGAGATCACGTTTATCTCTAGAGCTGAGCCTGGCGTCGTTGTTGTTGTTGTTGTTGACAGAACAGCTTGTTAATAACTCTCAGACGAGGCCAGGACACGCAACACATGCCCAGTAATCTGTTGCTCAGAGAGTTGGCTCCCAGAGATACAACACATTCTGATAGAGCTCACTGAGTCCACGAGATACAACACATTCTAATAGAGCTCACTGAGTCCACGAGATACAACACATTCTAATAGAGCTCACTGAGTCCACGAGATACAACACATTCTGATAGAGCTCACTGAGTCCACGAGATACAACACATTCTAATAGAGCTCACTGAGTCCACGAGATACAACACATTCTAACAGAGCTCACTGAGTCCACGAGATACAACACACTCTAATAGAGCTCACTGAGTCCACGAGATACAACACACTCTAATAGAGCTCACTGAGTCCACGAGATACAACACATTCTAATAGAGCTCACTGAGTCCATGAGATACAACACATTCTAATAGAGCTCACTGAGTCCACGAGATACAACACATTCTAATAGAGCTCACTGAGTCCACGAGATACAACACATTCTAATAGAGCTCACTGAGAACACGAGATACAACACATTCTAATAGAGCTCACTGAGTCCACGAGATACAACACATTCTGATAGAGCTCACTGAGTCCACGAGATACAACACATTCTAATAGAGCTCACTGAGTCCACGAGATACAACACATTCTAATAGAGCTCACTGAGTCCATGAGATACAACACATTCTAATAGAGCTCACTGAGTCCACGAGATACAACACACTCTAATAGAGCTCACTGAGTCCATGAGATACAACACATTCTAATAGAGCTCACTGAGTCCACGAGATACAACACACTCTAATAGAGCTCACTGAGTCCACGAGATACAACACATTCTAATAGAGCTCACTGAGTCCACGAGATACAACACATTCTAATAGAGCTCACTGAGTCCACGAGATACAACACACTCTAATAGAGCTCACTGAGTCCACGAGATACAACACATTCTAATAAAGCTCACTGAGTCCAGGAGATACAACACATTCTAATAGAGCTCACTGAGTCCACGAGATACAACACATTCTAATAGAGCTCACTGAGTCCACGAGATACAACACATTCTAATAGAGCTCACTGAGTCATAGAGATACAACACATTCTAATAGAGCTCACTGAGTCCATGTAAATGTGTTCAATATATTCTGTTCAAGACATTCAGAGCATGTTTGTAAAGGTTTTCTATTGTTGAAGCACAGACCTTTTCTTTCAGCGGCAGAGAGACATTTACGGGTGCGGAGGGACAGAGGGTCAGGTGATGAAAGGACAGGTAACGGCGGGTAAGGATCACAACATATTGAA
Organism: Salvelinus alpinus; assembly: GCF_045679555.1. NCBI lineage: Eukaryota > Metazoa > Chordata > Actinopteri > Salmoniformes > Salmonidae > Salvelinus > Salvelinus alpinus. Next base: position 11,210,396 of record NC_092096.1, on the reverse strand, counting down.
TTATGCATTGAACTGCTTAGTGTGTTCTAGGAAAGGACTGGTGAGGGGAGGGGCTAATCTAACTCATTGGGAGCTATGGGTTAGGGTAGTAGGTGACTAGTGTCCAATCAGCTATGGGTTAGGTAGTAGGTGACTAGTGTCCAATCAGCTATGGGTTAGGTAGTAGGTGGTAGGTAGTAGGTGACTAGTGTCCAATCAGGTATGGGTTAGGTAGTAGGTGACTAGTGTCCAATCAGGTATGGGTTAGGTAGTAGGTGGTAGGTATTAGGTGACTCGTGTCCAATCAGGTATGGGTTAGGTAGTAGGTGGTAGGTATTAGGTGACTATTGTCCAATCAGCTATGGGTTAGGTAGTAGGTGGTAGGTAGTAGGTGACTAGTGTCCAATCAGGGATGGGTTAGGTAGTAGGTGACTAGTGTCCAATCAGGTATGGGTTAGGTAGTAGGTGGTAGGTATTAGGTGACTCGTGTCCAATCAGGTATGGGTTAGGTAGTAGGTGGTAGGTATTAGGTGACTATTGTCCAATCAGCTATGGGTTAGGTAGTAGGTGGTAGGTAGTAGGTGACTAGTGTCCAATCAGGTATGGGTTAGGTAGTAGGTGACTAGTGTCCAATCAGGTATGGGTTAGGTAGTAGGTGGTAGGTATTAGGTGACTATTGTCCAATCAGCTATGGGTTAGGTAGTAGGTGGTAGGTAGTAGGTGACTAGTGTCCAATCAGGTATGGGTTAGGTAGTAGGTGACTCGTGTCCAATCAGGTATGGGGTGACGGGTCGATCACGTTTGGGGTCAATCAGGTTAGGGTTAATAGGTGAGAGATTAAAGGTCAAGGCTCAGTGAAGGGTCAGAGGTCAGGGTCAGAGGTTATGTATCCTTACCTGGGATACTCTGCCTCCTGATGGCCAGCGCTCCATCCGGTGGCCTGGAGGGGTTGGAGTGCTTTGTGTACGGCCCCTCATCTGGAGGACAACAAGGAAGGGAAACACACTGTCAGCTACTGAGTTGAGATGGCTACTGTAGGACTCACAACCACACTGTCAACAACCGTCTCACCAGGACCAAGGAGACAGATAGCACTACTCACAGTCAACAACCCTCTCACCAGGACCAAGGAGACAGATATCACTACTCACAGTCAACAACCCTCTCACCAGGACCAAGGAGTCAGATAGCACTACAACCACACAGTCAACAACCTCCTCACCAGGACCAAGGAGGCAGATAGCACTACAACCACACAGTCAACAACCCCCTCACCAGGACCAAGGAGACAGATAGCACTACTCACAGTCAACAACCCTCTCACCAGGACCAAGGAGTCAGATAGCACTACTCACAGTCAACAACCCTCTCACCAGGACCAAGGAGTCAGATAGCACTACTCACAGTCAACAACCCTCTCACCAGGACCAAGGAGACAGATAGCACTACAACCACACAGTCAACAACCCCCTCACCAGGACCAAGGAGACAGATAGCACTACTCACAGTCAACAACCCTCTCACCAGGACCAAGGAGACAGATAGCACTACTCACAGTCAACAACCCTCTCACCAGGACCAAGGAGACAGATAGCACTACTCACAGTCAACAACCCTCTCACCAGGACCAAGGAGACAGATAGCACTACTCACAGTCAACAACCCTCTCACCAGGACCAAGGAGACAGATAGCACTACAACCACACAGTCAACAACCCCCTCACCAGGACCAAGGAGACAGATAGCACTACTCACAGTCAACAACCCTCTCACCAGGACCAAGGAGACAGATAGCACTACTCACAGTCAACAACCCTCTCACCAGTACCAAGGAGGCAGATAGCACTACAACCACACAGTCAACAACCCTCTCACCAGGACCAAGGAGACAGATAGCACTACTCACAGTCAACAACCCTCTCACCAGGACCAAGGAGACAGATAGCACTACAACCACACAGTCAACAACCCTCTCACCAGGACCAAGGAGACAGATAGCACTACTCACAGTCAACAACCCTCTCACCAGGACCAAGGAGGCAGATAGCACTACTCACAGTCAACAACCGTCTCACCAGGACCAAGGAGTCAGATAGCACTACTCACAGTCAACAACCCTCTCACCAGGACCAAGGAGTCAGATAACACTACTCACAGTCAACAACCCTCTCACCAGGACCAAGGAGACAGATAGCACTACTCACAGTCAACAACCCTCTCACCAGGACCAAGGAGACAGATATCACTACTCACAGTCAACAACCCTCTCACCAGGACCAAGGAGACAGATAGCACTACTCACAGTCAACAACCCTCTCACCAGGACCAAGGAGACAGATAGCACTACTCACAGTCAACAACCCTCTCAACAGGACCAAGGAGAAAGATAGCACTACTCACAGTCAACAACCCTCTCACCAGGACCAAGGAGAGAGATAGCACTACTCACAGTCAACAACCCTCTCACCAGGACCAAGGAGACAGATAGCACTACTCACAGTCAACAACCCTCTCAACAGGACCAAGGAGGCAGATAGCACTACTCACAGTCAACAACCCTCTCACCAGGACCAAGGAGACAGATAGCACTACAACACACAGTCAACAACCCTCTCACCAGGACCAAGAAGGCAGATAGCACTACTCACAGTCAACAACCCTCTCACCAGGACCAAGGAGACAGATAGCACTACTCACAGTCAACAACCCTCTCACCAGGACCAAGGAGACAGATAGCACTACTCACAGTCAACAACCCTCTCACCAGGACCAAGGAGACAGATAGCACTACTCACAGTCAACAACCCTCTCACCAGGACCAAGGAGTCAGATAGCACTACAACCACACAGTCAACAACCCCCTCACCAGGACCAAGGAGACAGATAGCACTACTCACAGTCAACAACCCTCTCACCAGGACCAAGGAGACAGATAGCACTACTCACAGTCAACAACCCTCTCACCAGGACCAAGGAGACAGATAGCACTACTCACAGTCAACAACCCTCTCACCAGTACCAAGGAGACAGATAGCACTACAACCACACAGTCAACAACCCTCTCACCAGGACCAAGGAGAGAGATAGCACTACTCACAGTCAACAACCCTCTCACCAGGACCAAGGAGACAGATAGCACTACTCACAGTCAACAACCCTCTCACCAGGACCAAGGAGCCAGATAGCACTACTCACAGTCAACAACCCTCTCAACAGGACCAAGGAGACAGATAGCACTACTCACAGTCAACAACCCTCTCAACAGGACCAAGGAGACAGATAGCACTACAACCACACAGTCAACAACCCTCTCACCAGGACCAAGGAGACAGATAGCACTACTCACAGTCAACAACCCTCTCACCAGGACCAAGGAGACAGATAGCACTACTCACAGTCAACAACCCTCTCACCAGGACCAAGGAGACAGATAGCACTACTCACAGTCAACAACCCTCTCACCAGGACCAAGGAGTCAGATAGCACTACTCACAGTCAACAACCCTCTCACCAGGACCAAGGAGTCAGATAGCACTACAACCACACAGTCAACAACCCCCTCACCAGGACCAAGGAGACAGATAGCACTACTCACAGTCAACAACCCTCTCACCAGGACCAAGGAGACAGATAGCACTACTCACAGTCAACAACCCTCTCACCAGGACCAAGGAGACAGATAGCACTACTCACAGTCAACAACCCTCTCACCAGTACCAAGGAGAAAGATAGCACTACAACCACACAGTCAACAACCCTCTCACCAGGACCAAGGAGACAGATAGCACTACTCACAGTCAACAACCCTCTCACCAGGACCAAGGAGTCAGATAGCACTACAACCACACAGTCAACAACCCTCTCACCAGGACCAAGGAGACAGATAGCACTACTCACAGTCAACAACCCTCTCACCAGGACCAAGGAGTCAGATAGCACTACTCACAGTCAACAACCCTCTCAACAGGACCAAGGAGACAGATAGCACTACTCACAGTCAACAACCCTCTCACCAGGACCAAGGAGTCAGATAGCACTACTCACAGTCAACAACCCTCTCACCAGGACCAAGGAGGCAGATAGCACTACAACCACACAGTCAACAACCCTCTCAACAGGACCAAGGAGACAGATAGCACTACTCACAGTCAACAACCCTCTCAACAGGACCAAGGAGACAGATAGCACTACTCACAGTCAACAACCGTCTCACCAGGACCAAGGAGGCAGATAGCACTACTCACAGTCAACAACCCTCTCACCAGGACCAAGGAGACAGATAGCACTACAACCACACAGTCAACAACCCTCTCACCAGGACCAAGGAGACAGATAGCACTACTCACAGTCAACAACCGTCTCACCAGGACCAAGGAGACAGATAGCACTACTCACAGTCAACAACCCTCTCACCAGGACCAAGGAGACAGATAGCACTACACACAGTCAACAACCCTCTCACCAGGACCAAGGAGACAGATAGCACTACTCACAGTCAACAACCGTCTCACCAGGACCAAGGAGACAGATAGCACTACTCACAGTCAACAACCCTCTCACCAGGACCAAGGAGACAGATAGCACTACTCACAGTCAACAACCCTCTCACCAGGACCAAGGAGTCAGATAGCACTACTCACAGTCAACAACCCTTTCACCAGGACCAAGGAGAGAGATAGCACTACTCACAGTCAACAACCCTCTCAACAGGACCAAGGAGACAGATAGCACTACTCACAGTCAACAACCCTCTCACCAGGACCAAGGAGGCAGATAGCACTACTCACAGTCAACAACCGTCTCACCAGGACCAAGGAGACAGATAGCACTACAACCACACAGTCAACAACCCTCTCACCAGGACCAAGGAGAAAGATAGCACTACTCACAGTCAACAACCCTCTCAACAGGACCAAGGAGACAGATAGCACTACACACAGTCAACAACCCTCTCACCAGGACCAAGGAGCCAGATAGCACTACTCACAGTCAACAACCGTCTCACCAGGACCAAGGAGCCAGATAGCACTACTCACAGTCAACAACCCTCTCACCAGGACCAAGGAGACAGATAGCACTACTCACAGTCAACAACCCTCTCACCAGGACCAAGGAGACAGATAGCACTACTCACAGTCAACAACCCTCTCACCAGGACCAAGGAGACAGATAGCACTACACACAGTCAACAACCCTCTCACCAGGACCAAGGAGACAGATAGCACTACTCACAGTCAACAACCCTCTCACCAGGACCAAGGAGACAGATATCACTACTCACAGTCAACAACCCTTTCACCAGGACCAAGGAGACAGATAGCACTACTCACAGTCAACAACCCTCTCAACAGGACCAAGGAGACAGATAGCACTACAACCACACAGTCAACAACCCTCTCACCAGGACCAAGGAGACAGATATCACTACTCACAGTCAACAACCCTCTCAACAGGACCAAGGAGACAGATAGCACTACTCACAGTCAACAACCCTCTCACCAGGACCAAGGAGACAGATAGCACTACTCACAGTCAACAACCCTCTCACCAGGACCAAGGAGACAGATATCACTACTCACAGTCAACAACCCTCTCAACAGGACCAAGGAGACAGATATCACTACTCACAGTCAACAACCCTCTCAACAGGACCAAGGAGACAGATAGCACTACAACCACACAACATCCCCTGAAAGGACTCAATATATAGATATATACTGTGCATTCGGGAAAGTATTCAGACCACTTTAATTTTTCCACATTTTGCTATGTTACAGCCTGTGATATTTCATTTTTAATTTAAAAATAAATAAATTAGCAAACATTTCTAAAAAAACAGTTTTGTCTAAGTCATTATGGGGTATTGTGATGTCATTATGGGGTATTGTGATGTCATTATGTTGTTTTGTGTGTAGATTGATGAGGGGAAAAAACTATTCACACATTTTTGTAAATATATTAAAAATAAAAACTGAAATATCACATTTACATACGTTTTCAGACCCTTTACTCAGTACTTCGTTGAAGCACCTTTGGCAGCGATTACAGCCTTGATTCTTCTTCTGCAGGTTGGATGGGGAGCGTTGCTGCACAGCTATTTTAAGGTCTCTAGAGATGTTTGATCGGGTTCAAGTCCGGGCTCTGGCTGGGCAACTCAAGGACATTCTGTTGGAAGTTGAACCTTCGCCCCAGTCTGATGTCCTGAGATCTCTGGAGCAAGTTATCGTAAAGGATCTCGCTGTACTTTGCTCTGTTCATCTTTCCCTCAATCCTGACTAGTCTCCCAGTCCCTGCCACTGAAAAACATCCCCACAGCATGATGCTTTCACCACTATGCTTCACCGTAGGGATGGTGTCATGTTTCCTCCAGACGTGACACTTGGCATTCAGGCCAAAGAGTTTCATCTTGGTTTCATCAGACCAGATAATCTTGTTTCTCATGGTCTGAGGTGCCTTTTGGCGAACTCCAAGTGGGCTGTCATGTGTCTTTTACTAAGGAGTGGCTTCCGTCTGGACACTCTACCATAAAGGTCTGATTGGTGGAGTTCTGCAGAGATGGTTGTCCTTCTGGAAGGTTCTCCCATCTCCACAGAGAAACTCTGGAGCTGTATCAGAGTGACCATCAGGTTCTTGGTCACCTCCCTGATCGAGGCCCTTCTAACCCGATTGCTCAGTTTGGCCGGGCAGCCAGCTCTAGGAAGAGCCTAGATGGTTCCACACTTTTTCCATTTGAGAATAATGGAGGCCACTGTGTTCTTGGGGACCTTCAATGCTGCAGAAATGTTTTGGTAACCTTCCCCAGATCTGTGCCTCGACACAATCCTGTCTTGGAACTCTACAGACAACTCCATCAACCTCATGGCTTGGTTTTTGCTCTGAAATGCACTGTCAACTGTGGGACCTTATATAGACAGGTGTGTGCCTTTTCAAATCATGCCCAATCAATTGAATTTACTACAGGTGGACTCCAAGTTGTAGAAACATCTCAAGGATGATCAATGGAAATAGGATGGAAAGGGTCTGAATACTTATGTATTTTTTTTCTTGTATATAAATTTGCTAACATTTTAAAAAAAATGTGTAGATTGATGAAGAATTGTGTTTATTTAATACATTTTAAAATAAGTCTGTAACGTAACAAAATGTGGGAAAAGGGAAGGGGCCTGAAAAGTTTCTGAATGAACTGTAAACGGTATGTGTTTTACTGTCTTTACTGTCACCAGACAGGTGCAGACGTTTCACCTTGTCGGCTCGGTATTGGAGAGGCTCTTGGCCGACTCAAACTGTCAACGTTGGCATGACAACTTTGACATGTTAACATTGAGGTGAAAGACAACACTCAATCAAACCACAGGCATCCCTTCAACTCAGCGTGTCGATCAGTACACAGAGGAACCCCAGTGTGTTGATCAGTACACAGATGAACCCCAGTGTGTTGATCAGTACACAGAGGAACCCCAGTGTGTTGATCAGTACACAGATGAACCCCAGTGTGTTGGTCAGTACACAGAGGAACCCCAGTGTGTTGATCAGTACACAGATGAACCCCAGTGTGTTGATCAGTACACAGATGAACCCCAGTGTGTTGGTCAGTACACAGAGGAACCCCAGTGTGTTGATCAGTACACAGATGAACCCCAGTGTGTTGATCAGTACATAGAGGAACCCCAGTGTGTTGATCAGTACACAGAGGAACCCCAGTGTGTTGATCAGTACACAGATGAACCCCAGTGTGTTGGTCAGTACACAGAGGAACCCCAGTGTGTTGATCAGTACACAGATGAACCCCAGTGTGTTGATCAGTACACAGAGGAACCCCAGTGTGTTGATCAGTACACAGAGGAACCCCAGTGTGTTGGTCAGTACACAGAGGAACCCCAGTGTGTTGGTCAGTACACAGATGAACCCCAGTGTGTTGGTCAGTACACAGAGGAACCCCAGTGTGTTGATCAGTACACAGAGGAACCCCAGTGTGTTGGTCAGTACACAGAGGCACCCCAGTGTGTTGACCAGTACACAGATGAACCCCAGTGTGTTGGTCAGTACACAGAGGAACCCCAGTGTGTTGATCAGTACACAGAGGAACCCCAGTGTGTTGATCAGTACACAGATGAACCCCAGTGTGTTGGTCAGTACACAGATGAACCCCAGTGTGTTGATCAGTACACAGAGGAACCCCAGTGTGTTGATCAGTACATAGAGGAACCCCAGTGTGTTGACCAGTACACAGATGAACCCCAGTGTGTTGATCAGTACACAGATGAACCCCAGTGTGTTGGTCAGTACACAGATGAACCCCAGTGTGTTGATCAGTACACAGATGAACCCCAGTGTGTTGGTCAGTACACAGATGAACCCCAGTGTGTTGATCAGTACACAGAGGAACCCCAGTGTGTTGATCAGTACATAGAGGAACCCCAGTGTGTTGATCAGTACACAGAGGAACCCCAGTGTGTTGATCAGTACACAGATGAACCCCAGTGTGTTGGTCAGTACACAGATGAACCCCAGTGTGTTGATCAGTACACAGAGAAACCCCAGTGTGTTGATCAGTACACAGAGGAACCCCAGTGTGTTGATCAGTACACAGAGGAACCCCAGTGTGTTGATCAGTACACAGAGAAACCCCAGTGTGTTGATCAGTACACAGATGAACCCCAGTGTGTTGGTCAGTACACAGAGGAACCCCAGTGTGTTGGTCAGTACACAGAGGAACCCCAGTGTGTTGATCAGTACACAGAGGAACCCCAGTGTGTTGATCAGTACACAGATGAACCCCAGTGTGTTGGTCAGTACACAGAGGAACCCCAGTGTGTTGGTCAGTACACAGATGAACCCCAGTGTGTTGATCAGTACACAGAGGAACCCCAGTGTGTTGATCAGTACACAGAGGAACCCCAGTGTGTTGATCAGTACATAGAGGAACCCCAGTGTGTTGACCAGTACACAGAGGAACCCCAGTGTGTTGATCAGTACACAGAGGAACCCCAGTGTGTTGACCAGTACAAAGAGGAACCCCAGTGTGTTGATCAGTACACAGAGGAACCCCAGTGTGTTGATCAGTACACAGAGGAACCCCAGTGTGTTGATCAGTACACAGAGGAACCCCAGTGTGTTGATCAGTACACAGAGGAACCCCAGTGTGTTGATCAGTACACAGAGGAACCCCAGTGTGTTGGTCAGTACACAGAGGAACCCCAGTGTGTTGACCAGTACACAGAGGAACCCCAGTGTGTTGATCAGTACACAGAGGAACCCCAGTGTGTTGATCAGTACATAGAGGAACCCCAGTGTGTTGACCAGTACACAGAGGAACCCCAGTGTGTTGATCAGTACACAGAGGAACCCCAGTGTGTTGACCAGTACAAAGAGGAACCCCAGTGTGTTGATCAGTACACAGAGGAACCCCAGTGTGTTGATCAGTACACAGAGGAACCCCAGTGTGTTGATCAGTACACAGAGGAACCCCAGTGTGTTGATCAGTACACAGAGGAACCCCAGTGTGTTGATCAGTACACAGAGGAACCCCAGTGTGTTGGTCAGTACACAGAGGAACCCCAGTGTGTTGACCAGTACACAGAGGGACCCCAGTGTGTTGATCAGTACACAGAGGGACCCCAGTGTGTTGATCAGTACACAGAGGAACCCCAGTGTGTTGACCAGTACATAGAGGAAGACAACAACAGTAGTAGTCTCTGACAGGAAGACAACAACAGTACTAGTCTCTGACAGGAAGACAACAACAGTACTAGTCTCTGACAGGAAGACAACAGCAGTACTAGTCTCTGACAGGAAGACAACAACAGTACTAGTCTCTGACAGGAAGACAACAGCAGTACTAGTCTCTGACAGGAAGACAACAGCAGTACTAGTCTCTGACAGGAAGACAACAACAGTACTAGTCTCTGACAGGAAGACAACAACAGTACTAGTCTCTGACAGGAAGACAACAGCAGTACTAGTCTCTGACAGGAAGACAACAGCAGTAGTAGTCTCTGACAGGAAGACAACAGCAGTACTAGTCTCTGACAGGAAGACAACAGCAGTACTAGTCTCTGACAGGAAGACAACAACAGTACTAGTCTCTGACAGGAAGACAACAACAGTACTAGTCTCTGACAGGAAGACAACAGCAGTACTAGTCTCTGACAGGAAGACAACAACAGTACTAGTCTCTGACAGGAAGACAACAGCAGTACTAGTCTCTGACAGGAAGACAACAACAGTACTAGTCTCTGACAGGAAGACAACAACAGTACTAGTCTCTGACAGGAAGACAACAGCAGTACTAGTCTCTGACAGGAAGACAACAGCAGTAGTAGTCTCTGACAGGAAGACAACAGCAGTACTAGTCTCTGACAGGAAGACAACAGCAGTACTAGTCTCTGACAGGATGACAACAACAGTAGTAGTCTCTGACAGGAAGACAACAACAGTAGTAGTCTCTGACAGGAAGAAAACAACAGTAGTAGTCTCTGACAGGAAGCCAACAGTAGTAGTCTCTGACAGGAAGCCAACAGTAGTAGTCTCTGACAGGAAGCCAACAGTAGTAGTCTCTGACAGGAAGCCAACAGTAGTAGTCTCTGACAGGAAGCCAAAAGTAGTTGTCTCTGACAGGAAGCCAACAGTAGTAGTCTCTGACAGGAAGCCAACAGTAGTTGTCTCTGACAGGAAGCCAACAGTAGTTGTCTCTGACAGGAAGCCAACAGTAGTTGTCTCTGATAGGAAGCCAACAGCAGTACTAGTCTCTGACAGGAAGACAACAGCAGTAGTGCCTGACAGGACCAGGAAGAGAATACCTTTGTCCTCCCCACAAAGACCTCCTGTCTTAAGGCTCCAGATGAGTGCTTCTCTCAGCATCCTCCATTGCTCCAGTACATGAGGCTTTGTGGAATGCATGGAGGGGGGTCAGGGATTACTGGGATGTCATGTGAAGACAGAGGGAGGGCTATCATCACTGAACAGCAGCCACCGCTTATGGTCCCCAGCCATACCCAGTCAGTCACACTAACACATACTACACACACACACACACACACACACACACACACACACACACACACACACACACACACACACACACACACACACACACACACACACACACACACACACACACAGCTTTAAGTACCCAGTCAGTCACACTACCACATAGGCTACACACACACACTAACACACACTACACACTAACACACACTACACACACACACACACACAGCTTTAAGTACCCAGTCAGTCACACTAACACATACTACACACACACACACTAACACACACTAACACACACTACACACACACACACACACAGCTTTAAGTACCCAGTCAGTCACACTAACACATACTACACACACACACACACACACACACACACACACACACACACACACACACACACACACACACACACACACACACACACACACACACACACACACACACACACACACACAAGCAAACTAATGCAACCAATGTAACTCATTACCACAATCATGCACACAGATTATACAGCATGCACACACACTGTCAATATGAATCCACACATGTGATTTCCTCTCCTCTCTCTCTCTCTCTGCATTCATGATGAGCTTTAAGTGCCAGAAACAGGAAGTGTTAAATGAGGAAGACAGAATGATCATCCATACAACACTCGGTATTCTGCTCATTGTGCTGAGTGAGACTCTAGAACACTCGGTATTCTGCTCATTGTGCTGAGTGAGACTCTAGAACACTCGGTATTCTGCTCATTGTGCTGAGTGAGACTCTAGAACACTCTGTATTCTGCTCATTGTGCTGAGTGAGACTCTAGACCACTCGGTATTCTGCTCATTGTGCTGAGTGAGACTCTAGAACACTCAGTATTCTGCTCATTGTGCTGAGTGAGACTCTAGAACACTCGGTATTCTGCTCATTGTGCTGAGTGAGACTCTAGAACACTCTGTATTCTGCTCATTGTGCTGAGTGAGACTCTAGAACACTCGGTATTCTGCTCATTGTGCTGAGTGAGACTCTAGAACACTCAGTATTCTGCTCATTGTGCTGAGTGAGACTCTAGAACACTCGGTATTCTGCTCATTGTGCTGAGTGAGACTCTAGAACACTCTGTATTCTGCTCATTGTGCTGAGTGAGACTCTAGAACACTCTGTATTCTGCTCATTGTGCTGAGTGAGACTCTAGAACACTCGGTATTCTGCTCATTGTGCTGAGTGAGACTCTAGAACACTCGGTATTCTGCTCATTGTGCTGAGTGAGACTCTAGAACACTTGGTATTCTGCTCATTGTGCTGAGTGAGACTCTAGAACACTCGGTATTCTGCTCATTGTGCTGAGTGAGACTCTAGAACACTCGGTATTCTGCTCATTGTGCTGAGTGAGACTCTAGAACACTCGGTATTCTACTCATTGTGCTGAGTGAGACTCTAGAACACTCGGTATTCTGCTCATTGTGCTGAGTGAGACTCTAGAACACTCTGTATTCTGCTCATTGTGCTGAGTGAGACTCTAGAACACTCGGAATTCTGCTCATTGTGCTGAGTGAGACTCTAGAACACTCGGTATTCTGCTCATTGTGCTGAGTGAGACTCTAGAACACTCTGTATTCTGCTCATTGTGCTGAGTGAGACTCTAGAACACTCGGTATTCTGCTCATTGTGCTGAGTGAGACTCTAGAACACTCGGTATTCTGCTCATTGTGCTGAGTGAGACTCTAGAACACTTGGTATTCTGCTCATTGTGCTGAGTGAGACTCACAGTGGGACCTGCTGCTAACTGGATCAGCATGTACTCTCATCTCTCTCTCTTTATCTCTCTCTCTCCCTTTCCCTCCCCCTCTCCTTCTCTTTCTCTCTCTGTTCCTCCCCCCGTCTCTCTCTCTCCCTCGTCTCTCTCTCTCCCTTCCCTCCCTCCCTTCTCTCTCTCCGACCTCCTGTCCATCAGATCAGTAAGACCCAGCTACCTTGTCTACCACTCTATAAAAGACCTCTCCTAGAGCTATGGATTTGTATTGCACTACCCTGTGAAGATGATTGCGTGGGTTTGTGTGTGTTTGTTTGTTTGTTTGTTTGTTTGTTTGTTTGTTTGTGTGTGTGTGTGTGTGTGTGTGTGTGTGTGTGTGTGTGTGTGTGTGTGTGTGTGTGTGTGTGTGTGTGTGTGTGTGTGTGTGTGTGTGTGTGCGTGCGTGCATGCATGCAAGCGTTAGGGGTGGGTGGGTGTGTGTGTGTGTGCGTGCGTGCATGCATGCGTTAGGGGTGTGTATGTGTGCGTTAGGGGTGTGTGTGTGCGTTAGGGGTGTGTGTGTGTGTGTTAGGGGTGGGGATTGTCAGGGACGTCACTATATGATATTATCACGATACGTAGGTGCCGATACAATATAGACTTTTTGCAGTCACTGAGTGTTCCTGTGTGTGTTGTGTGTTCTCTGTCCCTCAGTTAGACGGTCTGTCTGTGTGTCTGGGCTGTCACTGTGTGTCTGGGCAGTCACTGTGTGTTCCTGTGTGTGTTGTATCTTCTCTGTCCCTCAGTTAGACGGTCTGTCTGTGTGTCTGGGCAGTCACTGTGTGTTCCTGTGTGTGTTGTGTCTTCTCTGTCCTTCAGTTAGACGGTCTGTCTGTGTGTCTGGGCAGTCACTGTGTGTCTGGGCAGTCACTGTGTGTTCCAGTGTGTGTTGTGTGTTCTCTGTCCTTCAGTTAGACGGTCTGTCTGTGTGTCTGGGCAGTCACTGTGTGTCTGGGCAGTCACTGTGTGTTCCAGTGTGTGTTGTGTGTTCTCTGTCCTTCAGTTAGACGGTCTGTCTGTGTGTCTGGGCAGTGAGAGGGTTTGGTAAAGAGTCAGCACAACTCTGGCTCGTAATTACAAGCTGTAGATTGTATTAGACTTTTAAGTTAAAACAGGACGTCCGCATATGAAGTGGCTAAGTTGAGCGTACAAGTGATCATTTGAAACAGGTCCTATATACTCGATTTAAAGTTATTTGGCATCTTTAGTTGTGAATGATACAAACCTACATGATCCAACTACAGGCTAATGATGATTTGAGAAAGTCACACAAAATAACATCTTGCTCTGTGTTCCTTGCCTCAGGCTGCACATGCTGGTTTCTCTCATCAAGTGATCCTATTAACACCCATCAGACTATTCTCAATGTAATCCTGTCTTTACTAATATGTCAACATGAGTTTGTATTTAGAATGGCCCATTATCAAACGGGCAGGAACAGGGGCAGGGGGGTAAAAGACCTGTAATCAGTATACACTGGGAAAGCAAATGGAGGTCACTTTCCCTACGGTTTTTCAACCAGGTAGACTTCTCCAGGTTTTATAACACACTATGTGTTTAATATCAGCTGCTGAGAAATACAGAGTAGCAGCTGGGATCCTCCATTTATTAGTGACAACTGTTAACACTCTGCTTTCACACGGGATCACATACAGAAATGTCTGGGCTTCTAAGAACACTTGGAAGCCATGCAGTCTCACGGTGCGTGACAGGGGATATTCTGCCCAAACTCTGCATGCCGTGGGCTCTCCTACGCGATGCGTGACAGGGGATATTCTGCCCAAACTCTGCATGCCGTGGGCTCTCCTACGCGATGCGTGACAGGGGATATTCTGCCCAAACTCTGCATGCCGTGGGCTCTCCTACGCGATGCGTGACAGGGGATATTCTGCCCAAACTCTGCATGCCGTGGGCTCTCCTATGCAAAGCTTCATTTGGAAAAACCAAGTGAAATCTGTTCGGGAACATCGACAGTAACATGTCTTCACAACTAAACATATTTCATTAAACTGTTGACAGCTCTTCTCTCTGCGTGCCGGAGAAAGGAATGAAGAAGAGAGAGGAGGAGATGAAAATGTACGGTGGTCAGATATTCTGTAGCTAAAGACAATGTGTCAGCCTATTAATTATCAAAATATTTAAAAAATTCCCAATGAATAGACTATTGAAAATCAAATACAAAATTCACTATAATTGTAGGCTAACTTTGTAAGCCGCCCTGCACAATCAATGAACCAACAGCATCGTCTAGGCCTATACGTTCTCTCCCAGACTCATGGATATATAGTTAGTAGTGGAGCATCAGGTAACCAGTCCATCTAGTATGGGCCGATCTATACGTTCTCTCCCAGACTCATGGATATATAGTTAGTAGTGGAGCATCAGGTAACCAGTCCATCTAGTATGGGCCGATCTATACGTTCTCTCCCAGACTCATGGATATATAGTTAGTAGTGGAGCATCGGGTAACCAGTCCATCTAGTATGGGCCGATCTATACGTTCTCTCCCAGACTCATGGATATATAGTTAGTAGTGGAGCATCGGGTAACCAGTCCATCTAGTATGGGCCGATCTATACGTTCTCTCCCAGACTCATGGATATATAGTTAGTAGTGGAGCGTCAGGTAACCAGTCCATCTAGTATGGGCCGATCTATACGTTCTCTCCCAGACTCATGGATATATAGTTAGTAGTGGAGCATCAGGTAACCAGTCCATCTAGTATGGGCCGATCTATACGTTCTCTCCCAGACTCATGGATATATAGTTAGTAGTGGAGCATCAGGTAACCAGTCCATCTAGTATGGGCCGATCTATACGTTCTCTCCCAGACTCATGGATATATAGTTAGTAGTGGAGCATCAGGTAACCAGTCCATCTAGTATGGGCCTATCTATACGTTCTCTCCCAGACTCATGGATATATAGTTAGTAGTGGAGCATCAGGTAACCAGTCCATCTAGTATGGGCCGATCTATACGTTCTCTCCCAGACTCATGGATATATAGTTAGTAGTGGAGCATCAGGTAACCAGTCCATCTAGTATGGGCCGATCTATACGTTCTCTCCCAGACTCATGGATATATAGTTAGTAGTGGAGCATCGGGTAACCAGTCCATCTAGTATGGGCCGATCTATACGTTCTCTCCCAGACTCATGGATATATAGTTAGTAGTGGAGCATCAGGTAACCAGTCCATCTAGTATGGGCCGATCTATACGTTCTCTCCCAGACTCATGGATATATAGTTAGTAGTGGAGCATCAGGTAACCAGTCCATCTAGTAATGCATAATAATACAGTCTACACTCAGAGGAGATTACTAGAAATGGTTTAATTTTGGACTATTGGCTAGGCCAATTATGTACCAAAGATATCTTAAATCATTTTTATTTATTTTTTTACATATGTTTTTCTGCCTTGCGTAATCTGCAGTAGGTTATGTATTGTATAACGGCATAATCATTATTTTAATTCAGGTGTTTTTCTGGTGCTTGGGCTCATATATAAGGCTATGCTTATACATAAGCTATAATATGTGTATTGGAGTTTTGAATGAATCATCACCATAGAAATCGCTTTCCATTTCATTGTGTTTGGCTTTGAAACAACCTCCACAACGACCATGTATTCAACGTCCATGTATTCAATGACCATGTATTCAACGACCATGTATTCAACGACCATGTATTCAATGACCATGTATTCAATGACCATGTATTCAACGACCATGTATTCAACGACCATGTATTCAATGACCATGTATTCAATGACCATGTATTCAACGACCATGTATTCAACGACCAAGTATTCAATGTATTCATGTTTTCCACTCAGTTTCAACCTGTTGTTGAACTCCTTCCTTCAAATTGATCATCACAGTGAGGTGAGTTTTAAAAGCATGGTACTGTTTGGATGATCAGTGTTTGATGTGATTTTAGATTGTATTTGCATTGATGTCAGAGTGGTTATTAGGATGTCATGTCATTAGGACCTGATGGAGGGACAACAAAGCCCTGTGTACCAGGCCATTAGGACCTGATGGAGGGACAATAGAGCCCTGAGTACCAGGCCATTAGGACCTGATGGAGGGACAATAGAGCCCTGAGTCCCAGGCCATTAGGACCTGATGGAGGGACAATAGAGCCCTGAGTACCATGTCATTAGGACCTGATGGAGGGACAACAAAGCCCTGTGTACCAGGCCATTAGGACCTGATGGAGGGACAATAGAGCCCTGAGTACCAGGCCATTAGGACCTGATGGAGGGACAATAGAGCCCTGAGTACCAGGCCATTAGGACCTGATGGATAGACAATAGAGCCCTGGGTACCAGGCCATTAGGACCTGCTGGAGGGACAATAGAGCCCTGAGTACCAGGTCATTAGGACCTGATGGAGGGACAATAGAGCCCTGAGTACCAGGCCATTAGGACCTGATGGAGGGACAATAGAGCCCTGAGTACCAGACCATTAGGACCTGATGGAGGGACAATAGAGCCCTGAGTACCAGACCATTAGGACCTGATGGAGGGACAATAGAGCCCTGAGTACCAGGCCATTAGGACCTGATGGAGGGACAATAGAGCCCTGAGTACCAGACCATTAGGACCTGATGGAGGCACAATAGAGCCATGAGTACCAGGCCATTAGGACCTGATGGAGGGACAATAGAGCCCTGAGTACCAGGTCATTAGGACCTGATGGAGGGACAATAGAGCCCTGAGTACCAGGCCATTAGGACCTGATGGATAAACAATAGAGCCCTGAGTACCAAGTCATTAGGACCTGATGGAGGGACAATAGAGCCCTGAGTACCAGGCCATTAGGACCTGCTGGTAGTTAGAGCCCTGAGTACCAGGCCATTAGGACCTGATGGAGGGACAATAGAGCCCTGAGTACCAGACCATTAGGACCTGATGGAGGGACAATAGAGCCCTGAGTACCAGGTCATTAGGACCTGCTGGTAGTTAAAGCCCTGAGTACCAGGTCATTAGGACCTGATGGTAGTTACAGCTTGGAGTACCAGGTCTTTAGCCGGCCGTTAGTGATATGGGTACTAACAACTCATATCCAGAGTGCAGAAGAGGAGATTACAGTGACTCAACAATCAGGTGGAAGTTGGCTGCGGTCCTGACTAACAACTGCCGGTGTGGCGGTAATATGGTCCCTACAACAGCCCTACACGGCACCGCAGTGGGAAATACCCCCTTAGTAAGACCTACCACTGAAAAGTCCTAGATGTTGTGGCCGTTGGTGTGTAGTTAAACCAACAGCCCTAGATGTGTGGCCGTTGGTGTGTAGTAAAACCAACAGCCCTAGATGTTGTGACCGTTGGTGTGTAGTAAAATCAACAGCCCTAGATGTTGTGGTCGTTGGTGTGTAGTAAAATCAACAGTCCTAGATGTGTGGCCGTTGGTGTGTAGTAAAACCAACAGCCCTAGATGTTGTGACCGTTGGTGTGTAGTAAAATCAACAGCCCTAGATGTTGTGGTCGTTGGTGTGTAGTAAAACCAACAGCCCTAGATGTTGTGGCCGTTGGTGTGTAGTAAAATCAACAGCCCTAGATGTTGTGGCCGTTGGTGTGTAGTAAAATCAACAGCCCTAGATGTTGTGGCCGTTGGTGTGTAGTAAAATCAACAGCCCTAGATGTTGTGGCCGTTGGTGTGTAGTAAAACCAACAGCTGTTCATTGTGAGAGAGATGCACCTGTCTTGTCAGATGTTCCATGTGATTTTTGGCTGCACTTCCACTAACAGCGGTTGCAGTTCTCTCTACAGTCCTCCTCCCCTGGCACTGCCCATTACCAGCAGATAGCCCTACACTAACCCATAGCCTGTCTGTGTCATGATCTGGTCAGCAGGGGCCAAGCTGGCAAGGACTGACTATACAACCTGGCTGGGATGGGATCATCATGGCTCCTGGTGAAGAGACAAGCACCACTCAGCCCTGTATAACCTGTATAACCTGTATAACCTGTATAACCTGTATAACCCCACACAGTGCCAGTCGGTCAGTCCAGAATCTGTGAATGACTCAATGGTCTGAGAGAGAGAGAGAGAGAGAGAGAGAGAGAGAGAGAGAGAGAGAGAGAGAGAGAGAGAGAGAGAGAGAGAGAGAGAGAGAGAGAGAGAGAGAGAGAGAGAGAGAGAGAGAGAGAGAGAGAGAGAGAGAGAGAGAAAGAGAGAGAGAGTAGCCATCTGGGTGCTCGTGTCTTCTGTTGACCCATCTAAAAGGCTTGGAGGATGGCAGAGGACCAGAACTACTAGACTGCGTCCCAAATGGCACCCTATTCCCTTCATAGTGCACTATGTTTAACCAGGGCCGGTCCATAGGGCTGTGGTCAAAAGTAGTGCCGTACGTAGGGAATAGGGTGCCTTTTGGGACGCAGCCTAGTAGTTCTGGTGCTTAACAAGCTGCTAAGGGACCGTGGTTCAACACCAACGTCCCTAAACTAATTCCAGTAAGACAACATGGTCAGAAGCAAGGTCAGCTATTCCAGGAAGTGTCTTTTTTTATGTCAATATTATTTCTGTGTTGGGGGGAGCGGATCTGTAGTAAGCTGTAAATCTTAAGAAAAAACACTGAATCATGTCTCTTAAGACTTATCTTGTGAGGAATCTGATGAGTCTGTCGTCATGCCAACCTGATGCATAACCATCTCTCTTCCTCATGTATGTACAGGCCTCCGTCAGGTTTAAATACCTCATCTAGCAGGCCTCTGTCAGGTTATAATACCTCATCTAGCAGGCCTCTGCTTCTGTCAGGTTTAAATACCTCATCTAGCAGGCCTCTGTCAGGTTATAATACCTCATCTAGCAGGCCTGTCAGGTTTAAATACCTCATCTAGCAGGCCTCTGTCAGGTTATAATACCTCATCTAGCAGGCCTCTGTCAGGTTTAAATACCTCATCTAGCAGGCCTCTGTCAGGTTTAAATACCTCATCTAGCAGGCCTCTGGCTCTGTCAGGTTTTAATACCTCATCTAGCAGGCCTCTGTCAGGTTTTAATACCTCATCTAGCAGGCCTCTGTCAGGTTATAACACCTCATCTAGCAGGCCTGTCAGGTTATAATACCTCATCTAGCAGGCCTCTGTCAGGTTTAAATACCTCATCTAGCAGGCCTCTGTCAGGTTATAATACCTCATCTAGCAGGCCTCTGCTTCTGTCAGGTTTTAATACCTCATCTAGCAGGCCTCCGTCAGGTTATAATACCTCATCTAGCAGGCCTCCGTCAGGTTTTAATACCTCATCTAGCAGGCCTCTGTCAGGTTATAATACCTCATCTAGCAGGCCTCTGTCAGGTTATAATACCTCATCTAGCAGGCCTCTGGCTCTGTCAGGTTTAAATACCTCATCTAGCAGGCCTCTGGCTCTGTCAGGTTATAACACCTCATCTAGCAGGCCTCTGTCAGGTTATAATACCTCATCTAGCAGGCCTCTGTCAGGTTATAATACCTCATCTAGCAGGCCTCTGTCAGGTTTTAATACCTCATCTAGCAGGCCTCTGTCAGGTTATAACACCTCATCTAGCAGGCCTCTGTCAGGTTATAATACCTCATCTAGCAGGCCTCTGTCAGGTTTTAATACCTCATCTAGCAGGCCTCTGTCAGGTTATAATACCTCATCTAGCAGGCCTCTGTCGGGTTTAAATACCTCATCTAGCAGGCCTCTGTCAGGTTTAATCATCTAGCAGGCCTCTGTCAGGTTTAATCATCTAGCAGGCCTCTGTCAGGTTTAAATACCTCATCTAGCAGGCCTCTGTCAGGTTTAATCATCTAGCAGGCCTCTGTCAGGTTTAAATACCTCATCTAGCAGGGCTCTGTCAGGTTTAAATACCTCATCTAGCAGGCCTCTGGCTCTGTCAGGTTTTAATACCTCATCTAGCAGGCCTCTGGCTCTGTCAGGTTTTAATACCTCATCTAGCAGACCTCTGGATCAGTCAGGTTATAATACCTCATCTAGCAGGCCTCTGTCATGTTTTAATACCTCATCTAGCAGGCCTCTGGCTCTGTCAGGTTTTAATACCTCATCTACGTACAGGTTTAACATGCCATTTTGTTAGCCTGGTCCTAGATCTGTTTGTGCTGTCTTGTCACACGTGTGACAATGACCGTAGGAGTTGGTAGGACAGCACACACAGATCTGAAACCAGGCTAACATCTATTAGGATGTTTCAGTCATGTACTGTATCTGTCAGGATGTTTCAGTCATGTACTGTATCTGTTAGGATGTTTCAGTCATGTACTGTATCTGTCAGGATGTTTCAGTCATGTACTGTGTCTGTTAGGATGTTTCAGTCATGTACTGTATCTGTTAGGATGTTTCAGTCATGTACTGTATCTGTTAGGATGTTTCAGCCATGTACTGTATCTGTTAGGATGTTTCAGCCATGTACTGTATCTGTTAGGATGTTTCAGCCATGTACTGTATCTGTTTGGATGTTTCAGTCATGTGCTGTATCTGTTTGGATGTTTCAGCCATGTACTGTATCTGTTTGGATGTTTCAGTCATGTGCTGTATCTGTCAGGATGTTTCAGTCATGTACTGTGTCTGTTAGGATGCGACTGAGAGGATCATGTATTTAGCTGATTGACAGTGAACTGTTGAAGATGAGGAAGTGGTGTGTTGCTGGGGAAAGTAGTGATTTAATAACTGCGGGTTCGGATTGGCTGGGTTTTTTTTGGGGGTGGCGAATCAATCAATCTTCTCTGTTCAACATTGTTTTTATGAGATTTTAATCATCAAAAATTGAAATAAATATCATTTTATTTGTATTTTTTAAATGTCGATATTCAGCGAAAGCTGTTGCAACAGCCGTACCGTGGTGTGAAAGATCAATGCCTGTCAACTCCAGACATTTTGGCACATTTTTCCTCAGATAAAATAGGCCTACAGATAGCGATTCCACACAGACTACAGATGGTCAACAGTTGTGGAGCCGGGCTTTATAATTATAAGCCTTTACAGTAGTCCATTATAATATGTTCATCCTACAAATAAAGCCAAGATATTTATCGTATAACTCTGAGGGTGCCATTTTCCTCACCCTGACAGCATTGTCACGATATTTATCGTATAACTCTGAGGGTGCCCTTTTCCTCACCCTGACAGCATTGTCACGATATTTATCGTATAACTCTGAGGGTGCCCTTTTCCTCACCCTGACAGCATTGTCATGATATTTATCGTGTTACACACAACGTGTTTTCATCCGTTGCCTCTGCGCTTGTCTTTCATTGAATTAATGTGTTAATAACAACAAAGAGGAAACTTAGTAGCCTCACAGCCTCACACCTGAGCCCCAACACCGCTCTGGAACTATTGGACAGTATCCCCCTTGACCTGGTTCTGGGAGCTAGGCCCGTCTCTGAGAGAAGCAGCGCTACGTGGGAGAGCGGGAGAGGAAGGCCTGTGAAGGGAAGACGAGACGTCATCCCAACTACTAATTACCTCACAGTGACTGGCTCTCCTCTCTGCCGTACCCAGGGCTCTCTGAAAGGAACAGCAGAGTGCCCGGGTCCCAAAAGGCACCCTATTCCCTAAATAGTGCACTACTTTTGACCAGCGCCTATAGGGTAGTGCAGGGACTAGGGTGCCATTTGAGACTCCCCGGCCCTGAGGTTCTATCACACTGAGAGAGACAACTCAGAGAGAGAGAGAGAGGGCCACAGAGGAAACACAAGAACACAGAGTCCATGGTGCCTAAAATACCAGCCACAATGCACAGACTGACGAACTGACAGACTGACAGACTGACTGAAAGACAGACAGACAGACAGACAGACAGACAGACAGACAGACAGACTGACTGAAAGACAGACTGACGAACTGACAGACTGACATACTGACATAAAGACAGACAGACATACAGACAGACACACACACACATACCCCCACACACACAATTTCCACACACTCATTCATGTAAAAGACACAGCAGTGTCTTAACATTGACAGGCAGTATCGTGCCAGGCCCTCCAGACTCCTGATGCTCTGATCTACACCCCAGGATAAAACCATTATGGAAATTCAACATGACTCATTCCCCTCACACACATCACACACATCATCACATCTTAAACATCTCTGGCCTCAGAGACTACTCCCTCGTCTTCTCTACGTTGCAGAGTATTGTAGCTGACAAATGGACGTGTAGAGATGGGAAGTAAAGCCTCCATGTATTACCGTCTGAGTCAGAGGAGAGGAAACAGGAGGGAAGGAGAGGAGGAGGGAAGGAGAGAAGGAGGAGAGGAGAAGGGAAGGAGAGGAGGAGGGAAGGAGAGGAGGGAAGGAGAGGAGAAGAGAATGAGAGGAGGAGGGAAGGAGAGGAGGAGGGAAGGAGAGGAGGAGGGAAGGAGAGAAGGAGGGAAGGAGAGGAGGAGAGAAGGAGAGGAGGAGGGAAGGAGATAAGGAGGGAAGGAGAAGAGGAGGGAAGGAGAGGAGGAGGGAAGGAGAGAAGGAAGGCGATAAGGAGGGAAGGAGAGGAGGTGGGAAGGAGAGAAGGAGGGAAGGAGAGGAGGAGGGAAGGAGAGGAGAAGGGAAGGAGGGAAGGAGAGGAGGAGGGAAGGAGAGGAGGAGGGAAGAAGAGAAGGAGGGAAGGAGAGGAGGAGGGAAGAAGAGAAGGAGGGAAGGAGAGGAGGAGAGAAGAAGAGAAGGAGGGAAGGAGAGGAGGAGGGAAGGAGAGAAGGAGAGGAGGAGGGAAGGAGAGGAGGAGGGAAGGAGGGAAGGAGAGGAGGAGTGAAGGAGAGGAGGAGGGAAGGAGAGGAGGAGGGAAGGAGAGGAGGAGGGAAGGCGAGAAGGAGGACATTTTGATGGAGAGTGCTTAACGACATGACACCCTGAGAGATGCTCACCAGCCTCCCGGCTCTGACATCACAACACAGATCCCAGAGGAAAACCTCCCCAGTACTTCCTACAGACTAGACAGCAAGGCACGCCATCCCCCCCCCCTCGTCGTTAAAGTTACAACAAGACAGCAAGGAACACCATCCCACCCCCCCTCGTCATTAAAGTTACAACAAGACAGCAAGGCACCCCATCCCACCCCCCCCCCCTCGTCGTTAAAGTTACAACAAGACAGCAAGGCACCCCATCCCACCCCTCCCCCCCCCGTCGTTAAAGTTACAACAAGACAGCAAGGCACCCCATCCCACCCCCCCCCCCCCCCCTCGTTGTTAAAGTTCCAACAACATGTCGTTTAGCGATCCTAAAACTATTTCACTTCTGATTGCACTTGCTGCTTCAGGCACCAGCTTCCTCTACTTTGCTGCTTCAGGTACCAGATTCCTCTACGTTGCTGCTTCAGGTACCAGATTCCTCTACGTTGCTGCTTCAGGCACCATATTCCTCTACTTTGCTGCTTCAGGCACCATATTCCTCTACTTTGCTGCTTCAGGCACCAGATTCCTCTACGTTGCTGCTTCAGGCACCATATCCCTCTACTTTGCTGCTTCAGGCACCATATTCCTCTACTTTGCTGCTTCAGACAACAGATTCCTCTACTTTGCTGCTTCAGGCACCATATTCCTCTACTTTGCTGCTTCAGGCACCAGATTCCTCTACGTTGCTCCTTCAGGCACCAGATTCCTCTACTTTGCTGCTTCAGGCACCAGATTCCTCTACTTTGCTGCTTCAGGCACCATATCCCTCTACTTTGCTGCTTCAGGCACCAGGTTCCTCTACTTTGCTGCTTCAGGCACCAGATTCCCATACTTTGCTGCTTCAGGTACCATATTCCTCTACTTTGCTGCTTCAGGTACCAGAATCCTCTACTTTGCTGCTTCAGGCACCAGATTCCTCTACTTTGCTGCTTCAGTCACCAGATTCCTCTACTTTGCTGCTTCAGGCACCATATTCCTCTACTTTGCTGCTTCAGGCATCAGATTCCTCTACGTTGCTCCTTCAGGCACCAGATTCCTCTACTTTGCTGCTTCAGGCACCAGATTCCTCTACTTTGCTGCTTCAGGCACCATATCCCTCTACTTTGCTGCTTCAGGCACCAGGTTCCTCTACTTTGCTGCTTCAGGCACCAGATTCCCGTACTTTGCTGCTTCAGGTACCAGATTCCTCTACTTTGCTGCTTCAGGCACCAGATTCCTCTACTTTGCTGCTTCATGCACCAGATTCCTCTACTTTGCTGCTTCAGGTACCAGATCCCTGTACTTTGCTGCTTCAGGTACCATATCCCTCTACTTTGCTGCTTCAGGCACCAGGTTCCTCTACTTTGCTGCTTCAGGCACCAGATTCCCGTACTTTGCTGCTTCAGGTACCAGATTCCTCTACTTTGCTGCTTCAGGCACCAGATTCCTCTACTTTGCTGCTTCATGCACCAGATTCCTCTACTTTGCTGCTTCAGGTACCAGATCCCTGTACTTTGCTGCTTCAGGTACCAGGTCCCTCTACTTTGCTGCTTCAGGCACCAGATTCCTCTACTTTGCTGCTTCAGGTACCATATTCCTCTACGTTGAAGTATCTGGGCTGACTAAATCCACCTGCTGTCTACTACCTACTGTCAACTGGAGGCCAATAACTCTTATTAAAACAGTGATTAGAAAACAACAGAAAGTCTTTCACTATGTGACATGAAGGAGTGGAGCGACAACAGAATAATCCCCCGTGAGATCCTGAAGGCCGTTTCTACAGTCTCTGTGTTGTCTCTGTACTCACCCACAGCAGTGTGGAAAGCCTGACCGCCTCCACACAGGAACGCCATGGCAGAGTCCGACCGTAGTCGAGCACGTCAGAGAAGACGTGTCCCTAGAGTCCGGCAGGACGAAACGACACAAACACCTGCTGTCCCAGGGCAGCTTTACCCCCCCGGCTTCTGAACAGTAGTTTCTTCCTGCACCATAGCAGCGTTACGAAGCCCTCAGCCCACAGCCCTGGCTGAGTACACCACGCCGAACACACACAGAGATAACGGGAGAACAACTCCGTCCAGTCAACCACATCTAGGTCTCCAACGTAATGCCTCTCGACAAGAGTAGAGAGAGAGATGAGGCTGGTGATCCCGTTATGTTGCCTCCTCCCTCCTCCTCCTCCTCCTCCTCTTCCTCCTCCTCCTCCTCCAGAACACTACTAGGTACTCAGCACAGCACTTATACACACCAGACAAAGAGGACTGGAAAGTGGAGCGTACAAATTCCAGAGGCGTTCTGCAGGACGGAGCAGAGAAGAAGACAGGGATAAAAATATGTATAAAGAAGAAAAGAGGCACTTTGAATCTCTCTGTCTTCAGGCCCTCTCCTGAATCTCTCTGTCTTCAGGCCCTCTCCTGGGACTCTCTGTCTTCAGGCCCTCTCCTGAATCTCTCTGTCTTCAGGCCCTCTCCTGGGACTCTCTGTCTTCAGGCCCTCTCCTGAATCTCTCTGTCTTCAGGCCCTCTCCTGAATCTCTCTGTCTTCAGGCCCTCTCCTGAATCTCTCTGTCTTCAGGCCCTCTCCTGAATCTCTCTGTCTTCAGGCCCTCTCCTGAATCTCTCTGTCTTCAGGCCCTCTCCTGAATCTCTCTGTCTTCAGGCCCTCTCCTGAATCTCTCTGTCTTCAGGCCCTCTCCTGAATCTCTCTGTCTTCAGGCCCTCTCCTGAATCTCTCTGTCTTCAGGCCCTCTCCTGATTCTCTCTGTCTTCAGGCCCTCTCCTGAATCTCTCTGTCTTCAGGCCCTCTCCTGAATATCTCTGTCTTCAGGCCCTCTCCTGAATCTCTCTGTCTTCAGGCCCTCTCCTGAATCTCTCTGTCTTCAGGCCCTCTCCTGAATCTCTCTGTCTTCAGGCCCTCTCCTGAATCTCTCTGTCTTCAGGCCCTCTCCTGAATCTCTCTGTCTTCAGGACCTCTCCTGAATCTCTCTGTCTCCAGGCCCTATCCTGGGACTCTCGGTGGTTGACTAAGGGCAGGCCGTAGCAGGACACATGCGTGTGAGACAGTACTGGACTGGAGTCGACTAGCTAACTAGTCAGCTAGTCAGATACCACTGTGTCTTTCTGTGGTTCCCTAGACTCCACACGTTAGCAGAGAGAGGGAGCGGAGGAGACGCCTGTGTGCTACTAAGTTTCTGTTAGCAGAGAGAGGGAGAAAAAGACTGTCCAACCCAATCAGCATGAGAGGAGAGTGGTGCACTGCACCTTGGGAGGATGTGGTGAGGTCTTTATTTTGAGCAGATGACCTCACACACTTTACAGTCCAGCACATCACGCAACGAGCAAATCTCCCCTACACATGCAGGTGTGTGTGTGTGTGTGTGTGTGTGTGTGTGTGTGTGTGTGTGTGTGTGTGTGTGTGTGTGTGTGTGTGTGTGTGTGTGTGTGTGTGTGTGTGTGTGTGTGTGTGTGTGTGTGTACTGTGCTGTTTGTATTTGTGAAACCATTTGGCCAGGATGAAGAATGACAAGAAATAGACCAGAGTGGTGCAGTAGAGTGTCCTGTCTGTTTTCAGCTGAGAGGAGAGTGGTGCAGTAGAGTGTCCTGTCTGTTTTCAGCTGAGAGGAGAGTGGTGCAGTAGAGTGTCCTGTCTGTTTTCAGCTGAGAGGAGAGTGGTGCAGTAGAGTGTCCTGTCTGTTTTCAGCTGAGAGGAGAGTGGTGCAGTAGATTGTCCTGTCTGTTTTCAGCTGAGAGGAGAGTGGTGCAGTAGAGTGTCCTGTCTGTTTTCAACTGAGAGGAGAGTGGTGCAGTAGAGTGTCCTGTCTGTTTTCAACTGAGAGGAGAGTGGTGCAGTAGAGTGTCCTGTCTGTTTTCAGCTGAGAGCTGAGTGGTGCAGTAGAGTGTCCTGTCTGTTTTCAGCTGAGAGGAGAGTGGTGCAGTAGAGTGTCCTGTCTGTTTTCAGCTGAGAGCTGAGTGGTGCAGTAGAGTGTCCTGTCTGTTTTCAGCTGAGAGGAGAGTGGTGCAGTAGATTGTCCTGTTTGTTTTCAGCTGAGAGGAGATTGGTGCAGTAGAGTGTCCTGTCTGTTTTCAACTGAGAGGAGAGTGGTGCAGTAGAGTGTCCTGTCTGTTTTCAGCTGAGAGGAGAGTGGTGCAGTAGAGTGTCCTGTCTGTTTTCAGCTGAGAGGAGAGTGGTGCAGTAGAGTGTCCTGTCTGTTTTCAGCTGAGAGCTGAGTGGTGCAGTAGAGTGTCCTGTCTGTTTTCAGCTGAGAGGAGAGTGGTGCAGTAGATTGTCCTGTTTGTTTTCAGCTGAGAGGAGATTGGTGCAGTAGAGTGTCCTGTCTGTTTTCAGCTGAGAGCAGAGTGGTGCAGTAGAGTGTCCTGTCTGTGTTCAGCTGAGAGGAGAGTGGTGCAGTAGAGTGTCCTGTCTGTTTTCAACTGAGAGGAGAGTGGTGCAGTAGAGTGTCCTGTCTGTTTTCAGCTGAGAGCTGAGTGGTGCAGTAGAGTGTCCTGTCTGTTTTCAGCTGAGAGGAGAGTGGTGCAGTAGATTGTCCTGTTTGTTTTCAGCTGAGAGGAGATTGGTGCAGTAGAGTGTCCTGTCTGTTTTCAACTGAGAGGAGAGTGGTGCAGTAGAGTGTCCTGTCTGTTTTCAGCTGAGAGGAGAGTGGTGCAGTAGAGTGTCCTGTCTGTTTTCAGCTGAGAGGAGAGTGGTGCAGTAGAGTGTCCTGTCTGTTTTCAGCTGAGAGCTGAGTGGTGCAGTAGAGTGTCCTGTCTGTTTTCAGCTGAGAGGAGAGTGGTGCAGTAGAGTGTCCTGTTTGTTTTCAGCTGAGAGGAGATTGGTGCAGTAGAGTGTCCTGTCTGTTTTCAGCTGAGAGCAGAGTGGTGCAGTAGAGTGTCCTGTCTGTGTTCAGCTGAGAGGAGAGTGGTGCAGTAGAGTGTCCTGTCTGTTTTCAACTGAGAGGAGAGTGGTGCAGTAGAGTGTCCTGTCTGTTTTCAGCTGAGAGCTGAGTGGTGCAGTAGAGTGTCCTGTCTGTTTTCAGCTGAGAGGAGAGTGGTGCAGTAGAGTGTCCTGTCTGTTTTCAGCTGAGAGGAGAGTGGTGCAGTAGAGTGTCCTGTCTGTTTTCAGCTGAGAGGAGAGTGGTGCAGTAGAGTGTCCTGTCTGTTTTCAGCTGAGAGGAGAGTGATGCAGTAGAGTGGTCCTGTCTGTTTTCCGCTGAGAGGAGAGTGGTGCAGTAGAGTGTCCTGTCTGTTTTCAGCTGAGAGGAGAGTGGTGCAGTAGAGTGTCCTGTCTGTTTTCAGCTGAGAGGAGAGTGGTGCAGTAGAGTGTCCTGTCTGTTTTCAGCTGAGAGGAGAGTGGTGCAGTAGAGTGTCCTGTCTGTTTTCAGCTGAGAGCAGAGTGGTGCAGTAGAGTGTCCTGTCTGTGAGGAGAGTGGTGCAGTAGAGTGTCCTGTCTGTTTTCAGCTGAGAGGAGAGTGGTGCAGTAGAGTGTCCTGTCTGTTTTCAGCTGAGAGGAGAGTGGTGCAGTAGAGTGTCCTGTCTGTTTTCAGCTGAGAGGAGAGTGATGCAGTAGAGTGGTCCTGTCTGTTTTCCGCTGAGAGGAGAGTGGTGCAGTAGAGTGTCCTGTCTGTTTTCAGCTGAGAGGAGAGTGGTGCAGTAGAGTGTCCTGTCTGTTTTCAGCTGAGAGGAGAGTGGTGCAGTAGAGTGTCCTGTCTGTTTTCAGCTGAGAGGAGAGTGGTGCAGTAGAGTGTCCTGTCTGTTTTCAGCTGAGAGCAGAGTGGTGCAGTAGAGTGTCCTGTCTGTGAGGAGAGTGGTGCAGTAGAGTGTCCTGTCTGTTTTCAGCTGAGAGGAGAGTGGTGCAGTAGAGTGTCCTGTCTGTTTTCAGCTGAGAGGAGAGTGGTGCAGTAGAGTGTCCTGTCTGTTTTCAGCTGAGAGGAGAGTGATGCAGTAGAGTGTCCTGTCTGATTTCAGCTGAGAGGAGAGTGGTGCAGTAGAGTGTCCTGTCTGTTTTCAGCTGAGAGGAGAGTGATGCAGTAGAGTGTCCTGTCTGTTTTCAGCTGAGAGGAGAGTGGTGCAGTAGAGTGTCCTGTCTGTTTTCAGCTGAGAGGAGAGTGGTGCAGTAGAGTGTCCTGTCTGTTTTCAGCTGAGAGGAGAGTGGTGCAGTAGAGTGTCCTGTCTGTTTTCAGCTGAGAGGAGAGTGGTGCAGTAGATTGTGATGTCTGTTTTCAGCTGAGAGGAGAGTGGTGCAGTAGAGTGTCCTGTCTGTTTTCAACTGAGAGGAGAGTGGTGCAGTAGAGTGTCCTGTCTGTTTTCAGCTGAGAGCTGAGTGGTGCAGTAGAGTGTCCTGTCTGTTTTCAGCTGAGAGGAGAGTGGTGCAGTAGATTGTCCTGTTTGTTTTCAGCTGAGAGGAGATTGGTGCAGTAGAGTGTCCTGTCTGTGTTCAGCTGAGAGGAGAGTGGTGCAGTAGAGTGTCCTGTCTGTTTTCAACTGAGAGGAGAGTGGTGCAGTAGAGTGTCCTGTCTGTTTTCAGCTGAGAGCTGAGTGGTGCAGTAGAGTGTCCTGTCTGTTTTCAGCTGAGAGGAGAGTGGTGCAGTAGAGTGTCCTGTCTGTTTTCAGCTGAGAGGAGAGTGGTGCA
>NC_092096.1:11117665-11175165 GCF_045679555.1 Salvelinus alpinus | reverse complement strand
CATGTCATACTGGGTGACCCTGCAGTCACATCTAGACCAGTCATTCTCTAAGTTATCATGTCATACTGGGTGACCCTGCAGTCACATCTAGACCAGTCCTTCTCTAAGTTATCATGTCATACTGGGTGACCCTGCAGTCACATCTAGACCAGTCATTCTCTAAGTTATCATGTCATACTGGGTGACCTGCAGTCACATCTAGACCAGTCATTCTCTAAGTTATCATGTCATACTGGGTGACCGTGCAGTCACATCTAGACCAGTCGTTCTCTAAGTTATCATGTCATACTGGGTGACCCTGCAGTCACATCTAGACCAGTCATTCTCTATGTTATCATGTCATACTGGGTGACCCTGCAGTCACATCTAGACCAGTCATTCTCTAAGTTATCATGTCATACTGGGTGACCCTGCAGTCACATCTAGACCAGTCGTTCTCTAAGTTATCATGTCATACTGGGTGACCAGCAGTCACATCTAGACCAGTCATTCTCTAAGTTATCATGTCATACTGGGTGACCGTGCAGTCACATCTAGACCAGTCGTTCTCTAAGGTATCATGTCATACTGGGTGACCGTGCAGTCACATCTAGACCAGTCATTCTCTAAGTTATCATGTCATACTGGGTGACCCTGCAGTCACATCTAGACCAGTCGTTCTCTCAGTTATCATGTCATACTGGGTGACCGTGCAGTCACATCTAGACCAGTCGTTCTCTAAGTTATCATGTCATACTGGGTGACCCTGCAGTCACATCTAGACCAGTCGTTCTCTAAGTTATCATGTCATACTGGGTGACCCTGCAGTCACATCTAGACCAGTCGTTCTCTAAGTTATCATGTCATACTGGGTGACCCTGCAGTCACATCTAGACCAGTCGTTCTCTAAGTTATCATGTCATACTGGGTGACCCTGCAGTCACATCTAGACCAGTCATTCTCTAAGTTATCATGTCATACTGGGTGACCCTGCAGTCACATCTAGACCAGTCGTTCTCTAAGGTATCATGTCATACTGGGTGACCTGCAGTCACATCTAGACCAGTCATTCTCTAAGTTATCATGTCATACTGGGTGACCCTGCAGTCACATCTAGACCAGTCGTTCTCTAAGGTATCATGTCATACTGGGTGACCCTGCAGTCACATCTAGACCAGTCGTTCTCTAAGGTATCATGTCATACTGGGTGACCCTGCAGTCACATCTAGACCAGTCGTTCTCTAAGTTATCATGTCATACTGGGTGACCTGCAGTCACATCTAGACTAGTCATTCTCTAAGGTATCATGTCATACTGGGTGACCAGCAGTCACATCTAGACCAGTCATTCTCTAAGGTATCATGTCATACTGGGTGACCAGCAGTCACATCTAGACCAGTCATTCTCTAAGGTATCATGTCATACTGGGTGACCAGCAGTCACATCTAGACCAGTCGTTCTCTCAGTTATCATGTCATACTGGGTGACCTGCAGTCACATCTAGACCAGTCATTCTCTAAGTTATCATGTCATACTGGGTGACCCTGCAGTCACATCTAGACCAGTCATTCTCTAAGTTATCATGTCATACTGGGTGACCCTGCAGTCACATCTAGACCAGTCCTTCTCTAAGTTATCATGTCATACTGGGTGACCCTGCAGTCACATCTAGACCAGTCATTCTCTAAGTTATCATGTCATACTGGGTGACCTGCAGTCACATCTAGACCAGTCATTCTCTAAGTTATCATGTCATACTGGGTGACCGTGCAGTCACATCTAGACCAGTCGTTCTCTAAGTTATCATGTCATACTGGGTGACCCTGCAGTCACATCTAGACCAGTCATTCTCTATGTTATCATGTCATACTGGGTGACCCTGCAGTCACATCTAGACCAGTCATTCTCTAAGTTATCATGTCATACTGGGTGACCCTGCAGTCACATCTAGACCAGTCGTTCTCTAAGTTATCATGTCATACTGGGTGACCAGCAGTCACATCTAGACCAGTCGTTCTCTAAGTTATCATGTCATACTGGGTGACCGTGCAGTCACATCTAGACCAGTCATTCTCTAAGTTATCATGTCATACTGGGTGACCCTGCAGTCACATCTAGACCAGTCGTTCTCTCAGTTATCATGTCATACTGGGTGACCGTGCAGTCACATCTAGACCAGTCGTTCTCTAAGTTATCATGTCATACTGGGTGACCCTGCAGTCACATCTAGACCAGTCGTTCTCTAAGTTATCATGTCATACTGGGTGACCCTGCAGTCACATCTAGACCAGTCGTTCTCTAAGTTATCATGTCATACTGGGTGACCCTGCAGTCACATCTAGACCAGTCGTTCTCTAAGTTATCATGTCATACTGGGTGACCCTGCAGTCACATCTAGACCAGTCATTCTCTAAGTTATCATGTCATACTGGGTGACCCTGCAGTCACATCTAGACCAGTCGTTCTCTAAGGTATCATGTCATACTGGGTGACCTGCAGTCACATCTAGACCAGTCATTCTCTAAGTTATCATGTCATACTGGGTGACCCTGCAGTCACATCTAGACCAGTCGTTCTCTAAGGTATCATGTCATACTGGGTGACCCTGCAGTCACATCTAGACCAGTCGTTCTCTAAGGTATCATGTCATACTGGGTGACCCTGCAGTCACATCTAGACCAGTCATTCTCTAAGTTATCATGTCATACTGGGTGACCATGCAGTCACATCTAGACCAGTCGTTCTCTAAGGTATCATGTCATACTGGGTGACCCTGCAGTCACATCTAGACCAGTCATTCTCTAAGTTATCATGTCATACTGGGTGACCCTGCAGTCACATCTAGACCAGTCATTCTCTAAGTTATCATGTCATACTGGGTGACCCTGCAGTCACATCTAGACCAGTCATTCTCTAAGTTATCATGTCATACTGGGTGAACTGCAGTCACATCTAGACCAGTCATTCTCTAAGTTATCATGTCATACTGGGTGACCCTGCAGTCACATCTAGACCAGTCATTCTCTAAGTTATCATGTCATACTGGGTGACCTGCAGTCACATCTAGACCAGTCATTCTCTAAGTTATCATGTCATACTGGGTGACCTGCAGTCACATCTAGACCAGTCATTCTCTAAGTTATCATGTCATACTGGGTGACCCTGCAGTCACATCTAGACCAGTCATTCTCTAAGTTATCATGTCATACTGGGTGACCCTGCAGTCACATCTAGACCAGTCGTTCTCTAAGGTATCATGTCATACTGGGTGACCCTGCAGTCACATCTAGACCAGTCGTTCTCTAAGTTATCATGTCATACTGGGTGACCCTGCAGTCACATCTAGACCAGTCATTCTCTAAGTTATCATGTCATACTGGGTGACCCTGCAGTCACATCTAGACCAGTCATTCTCTAAGTTATCATGTCATACTGGGTGACCCTGCAGTCACATCTAGACCAGTCATTCTCTAAGTTATCATGTCATACTGGGTGACCCAGCAGTCACATCTAGACCAGTCATTCTCTAAGTTATCATGTCATACTGGGTGACCTGCAGTCACATCTAGACCAGTCATTCTCTAAGTTATCATGTCATACTGGGTGACCCTGCAGTCACATCTAGACCAGTCATTCTCTAAGTTATCATGTCATACTGGGTGACCCTGCAGTCA
Organism: Salvelinus alpinus; assembly: GCF_045679555.1. Classification (NCBI taxonomy): domain Eukaryota; kingdom Metazoa; phylum Chordata; class Actinopteri; order Salmoniformes; family Salmonidae; genus Salvelinus; species Salvelinus alpinus. The sequence continues at coordinate 11,171,512 of NC_092096.1, read as the reverse complement.
CATCTAGACCAGTCATTCTCTAAGTTATCATGTCATACTGGGTGACCTGCAGTCACATCTAGACCAGTCATTCTCTAAGTTATCATGTCATACTGGGTGACCCTGCAGTCACATCTAGACCAGTCATTCTCTAAGTTATCATGTCATACTGGGTGACCCTGCAGTCACATCTAGACCAGTCGTTCTCTAAGTTATCATGTCATACTGGGTGACCCTGCAGTCACATCTAGACCAGTCATTCTCTAAGTTATCATGTCATACTGGGTGACCCTGCAGTCACATCTAGACCAGTCGTTCTCTAAGTTATCATGTCATACTGGGTGACCCTGCAGTCACATCTAGACCAGTCGTTCTCTAAGGTATCATGTCATACTGGGTGACCCTGCAGTCACATCTAGACCAGTCATTCTCTAAGTTATCATGTCATACTGGGTGACCTGCAGTCACATCTAGACCAGTCATTCTCTAAGTTATCATGTCATACTGGGTGACCCTGCAGTCACATCTAGACCAGTCATTCTCTAAGTTATCATGTCATACTGGGTGACCTGCAGTCACATCTAGACCAGTCATTCTCTAAGTTATCATGTCATACTGGGTGACCCTGCAGTCACATCTAGACCAGTCGTTCTCTAAGTTATCATGTCATACTGGGTGACCCTGCAGTCACATCTAGACCAGTCGTTCTCTAAGTTATCATATCATACTGGGTGACCCTGCAGTCACATCTAGACCAGTCGTTCTCTAAGTTATCATGTCATACTGGGTGACCCTGCAGTCACATCTAGACCAGTCATTCTCTAAGTTATCATGTCATACTGGGTGACCTGCAGTCACATCTAGACCAGTCGTTCTCTAAGTTATCATGTCATACTGGGTGACCTGCAGTCACATCTAGACCAGTCGTTCTCTAAGGTATCATGTCATACTGGGTGACCCTGCAGTCACATCTAGACCAGTCATTCTCTAAGTTATCATGTCATACTGGGTGACCATGCAGTCACATCTAGACCAGTCGTTCTCTAAGGTATCATGTCATACTGGGTGACCCTGCAGTCACATCTAGACCAGTCGTTCTCTAAGTTATCATGTCATACTGGGTGACCCTGCAGTCACATCTAGACCAGTCGTTCTCTAAGTTATCATGTCATACTGGGTGACCCTGCAGTCACATCTAGACCAGTCATTCTCTAAGTTATCATGTCATACTGGGTGACCCTGCAGTCACATCTAGACCAGTCATTCTCTAAGTTATCATGTCATACTGGGTGACCCTGCAGTCACATCTAGACCAGTCGTTCTCTAAGTTATCATGTCATACTGGGTGACCTGCAGTCACATCTAGACCAGTCATTCTCTAAGTTATCATGTCATACTGGGTGACCGTGCAGTCACATCTAGACCAGTCGTTCTCTAAGTTATCATGTCATACTGGGTGACCCTGCAGTCACATCTAGACCAGTCGTTCTCTAAGTTATCATGTCATACTGGGTGACCCTGCAGTCACATCTAGACCAGTCGTTCTCTAAGGTATCATGTCATACTGGGTGACCCTGCAGTCACATCTAGACCAGTCGTTCTCTAAGGTATCATGTCATACTGGGTGACCCTGCAGTCACATCTAGACCAGTCATTCTCTAAGTTATCATGTCATACTGGGTGACCCTGCAGTCACATCTAGACCAGTCGTTCTCTAAGGTATCATGTCATACTGGGTGACCCTGCAGTCACATCTAGACCAGTCATTCTCTAAGTTATCATGTCATACTGGGTGACCCTGCAGTCACATCTAGACCAGTCGTTCTCTAAGGTATCATGTCATACTGGGTGACCCTGCAGTCACATCTAGACCAGTCATTCTCTAAGTTATCATGTCATACTGGGTGACCCTGCAGTCACATCTAGACCAGTCGTTCTCTAAGGTATCATGTCATACTGGGTGACCCTGCAGTCACATCTAGACCAGTCGTTCTCTAAGGTATCATGTCATACTGGGTGACCCTGCAGTCACATCTAGACCAGTCATTCTCTAAGTTATCATGTCATACTGGGTGACCCTGCAGTCACATCTAGACCAGTCATTCTCTAAGTTATCATGTCATACTGGGCGACCTGCAGTCACATCTAGACAAGTCGTTCTCTAAGTTATCATGTCATACTGGGTGACCGTGCAGTCACATCTAGACCAGTCATTCTCTAAGGTATCATGTCATACTGGGTGACCTGCAGTCACATCTAGACCAGTCGTTCTCTAAGTTATCATATCATACTGGGTGACCGTGCAGTCACATCTAGACCAGTCATTCTCTAAGTTATCATGTCATACTGGGTGACCCTGCAGTCACATCTAGACCAGTCGTTCTCTAAGTTATCATGTCATACTGGGTGACCCTGCAGTCACATCTAGACCAGTCGTTCTCTAAGTTATCATGTCATACTGGGTGACCAGCAGTCACATCTAGACCAGTCGTTCTCTAAGTTATCATGTCATACTGGGTGACCGTGCAGTCACATCTAGACCAGTCGTTCTCTAAGTTATCATGTCATACTGGGTGACCTGCAGTCACATCTAGACCAGTCGTTCTCTAAGTTATCATGTCATACTGGGTGACCCTGCAGTCACATCTAGACCAGTCGTTCTCTAAGTTATCATGTCATACTGGGTGACCGTGCAGTCACATCTAGACCAGTCATTCTCTAAGTTATCATGTCATACTGGGTGACCTGCAGTCACATCTAGACCAGTCGTTCTCTAAGTTATCATGTCATACTGGGTGACCCTGCAGTCACATCTAGACCAGTCGTTCTCTAAGTTATCATGTCATACTGGGTGACCCTGCAGTCACATCTAGACCAGTCATTCTCTAAGTTATCATATCATACTGGGTGACCTGCAGTCACATCTAGACCAGTCGTTCTCTAAGTTATCATGTCATACTGGGTGACCCTGCAGTCACATCTAGACCAGTCATTCTCTAAGTTATCATATCATACTGGGTGACCTGCAGTCACATCTAGACCAGTCCTTCTCTAAGTTATCATGTCATACTGGGTGACCCTGCAGTCACATCTAGACCAGTCGTTCTCTAAGTTATCATGTCATACTGCGTGACCGTGCAGTCACATCTAGACCAGTCGTTCTCTAAGTTATCATGTCATACTGGGTGACCCTGCAGTCACATCTAGACCAGTCATTCTCTAAGTTATCATGTCATACTGGGTGACCCTGCAGTCACATCTAGACCAGTCGTTCTCTAAGTTATCATGTCATACTGGGTGACCCTGCAGTCACATCTAGACCAGTCATTCTCTAAGTTATCATGTCATACTGGGTGACCCTGCAGTCACATCTAGACCAGTCGTTCTCTCAGTTATCATGTCATACTGGGTGACCGTGCAGTCACATCTAGACCAGTCGTTCTCTAAGTTATCATGTCATACTGGGTGACCCTGCAGTCACATCTAGACCAGTCGTTCTCTAAGTTATCATGTCATACTGGGTGACCCTGCAGTCACATCTAGACCAGTCATTCTCTAAGTTATCATGTCATACTGGGTGACCCTGCAGTCACATCTAGACCAGTCGTTCTCTAAGTTATCATATCATACTGGGTGACCAGCAGTCACATCTAGACCAGTCATTCTCTATGTTATCATGTCATACTGGGTGACCATCTAGTCACATCTAGTTCTTTCATTTCATAATTTTTTTCTTGTTTTACTTCACCTTTATTTAAACAGGTAGGCTAGTTGAGAACAAGTTCTCATTTACAACTGTGACCTGGCCAAGATAAAGCAAAGCAGTTCAACATATACAACAACACAGAGTTACACATGGAATGAACAAACATACAGTCAATAATACAGTAGAATAAATCTATATACAGTGTGTGCAAATGAGGTAAGATAAGGGAGGTAAAGCAATAAATAGGCCATGGTGGCGAAGTAATTACAATATAGCAATTAAACACTGGAATGGTAGAATGTGCAGAAGATGAATGTGCAAGTAGAGATACTGGGGTGCAAAGGAGCAAGATAAATAAATAAATACAGTATGGGGATGAGGTAGGTAGATAGATGGGCTGTTTACAGATGGGCTATGTACAGGTGCAGTGATCTGTGAGCTGCTCTGACAGCTGGTGCTTAAAGCTAGTGAGGGAGATATGAGTCTCCAGCTTCAGTGATTTTTGCAGTTCGTTCCAGTCATTGGCAGCAGAGAACTGGAAGGAGAGGAAAAGGAAAAATTGGCTTTGGGGATGACCAGAGAGATATACCTGCTGGAGCACGTGCTACGGGTGGGTGCTGCTATGGTGAGCTGAGATAAGGCGGGGCTTTACCTAGCAGAGACTTGAGGATGACCTGGAGCCAGTGGGTTTGGCGACGAGTATGTAGCGATGGCCAGCCAACGAGAGCGTACAGGTCGCAGTGGTGGATTGTAAATGGGGCTTTGGTGACAAAACTGATGGCACTGTGACAGACTACATCCAATTTGTTGAGTGTTGGAGGCTATTTTGTAAATGACATTGCCGAAGTCGAGGGTCTCTAAGTTATCATGTCATACTGGGTCAACATGCAGTCACTTGAGTTTCAAGTCAGCTTTAATGTGGAAGAATCCTTCTATCTCTGACATTAAGAGAAACATACAGAGACAACGTACAGCAGGATCCCTTTGATTGGTTGGAATCTATACACCACACACAGGTAGACCAGCTCAGAGATTAACACACAGGTAGACCAGCTCAGAGATTAACACACAGGTAGACCAGCTCAGAGATTAACACACAGGTCGACCAGCTCAGAGATTAATACACAGGTAGACCAGCTCAGAGATTAACACACAGGTAGACCAGCTCAGAGATTAACACACAGGTAGACCAGCTCAGAGATTAACACACAGGTAGACCAGCTCAGAGATTAACACACAGGTAGACCAGCAACAGAGATTAACACAACACTGTGGCTCAGTTGGTAGAGCATGGCGCTTGCAACGCCAGGGTTGTGGGTTCATTCCCCACGGGGGGACCAGGATGAATATGTATGAACTTTCCAATTTGTAAGTCGCTCTGGATAAGAGCGTCTGCTAAATGACTTAAATGTAAATGTAAAATTAACACACAGGTAGACCAGCTCAGAGATTAACACACAGGTAGACCAGCTCAGAGATTAACACACAGGTCGACCAGCTCAGAGATTAACACACAGGTAGACCAGCTCAGAGATTAACACACATGTAGATCAACTCAGAGATGAACACACAGGTAGACCAGCTCAGAGATTAACACACATGTAGATCAGCTCAGAGATGAACACACAGGTAGACCAGCTCAGAGATTAACACACATGTCAACCAGCTCAGAGATTAACACACATGTCGACCAGCTCAGAGATTAACACACAGGTAGACCAGCTCAGAGATGAACACACAGGTAGACCAGCTCAGAGATGCACAGCTCCTCAAGCAACACAGTACCACAACTGGAGGGGAAAAGCAGGGGATATAGAGAGAGAGAGAAATATATATATTTATAGAGAGAGAGGAGATAGAGAGAGGCGAGAGAGAGAGAGACAAATAAAGGGTGGAGGAGGGAGAGAGAGAGAGAGAGAGAGAGAGAGAGAGAGAGAGAGAGAGAGAGAGAGAGAGAGAGAGAGAGAGAGAGAGAGAGAGAGAGAGAGAGAGAGAGAGAGGAGGAAGGATATAGAACACTGTTTAACGCGTGACCCTCCATCCTCCTCTTAAGTGTACAGTGCTGCAACTCTGACTCCTCTTATCTATCACCTGCACTGTCCTGGAAGCACCATAGAGAACTGGGAGGTCCCAATAACACCCTAATCCTTATATATAGTGCACTATTTTTTACTAGAGCCACATGAGGAATATTATGCCATTTGGGACACAGTTAAATAAATCCATTCTTAGAATATATAGGCATTCCACAAACCACTTTCAACCTCTCCCCCTTCTCTAAATGGGAGAGAAACCTCTCCCCCTTCTCTAAATGGGAGAGAAACCTCTTCCCCTTCTCTAAATGGGAGAGAAACCTCTTCCCCTTCTATAAATGGGAGAGAAACCTCTCCCCCTTCTCTAAATGGGAGAGGGAAACCTCTTCCCCTTCTCTAAATGGGAGAGAAACCTCTTCCCCTTCTCTAAATGGTAGAGGGAAACCTCCTCTCCTTCTATAAAAGGGAGAGGGAAACCTCCCCCCCTTCTATAAATGGGAGAGGGAAACCTCCTCTCCTTCTATAAACGGGAGAGGGAAACCTCCTCTCCTTCTATAAAAGGGAGAGGGAAACCTCCTCTCCTTCTATAAAAGGGAGAGGGAAACGTCCTCTCCTTCTATAAATGGGAGAGGGAAACGTCCCCCCCTTCTATAAATGGGAGAGGGAAACCTCCTCCCCTTCTATAAATGGGAAAGGGAAACCTCCTCTCCTTCTATAAATGGGAGAGGGAAACCTCCTCCCCTTCTATAAATGGGAGAGGGAAACCTCCCCCCTTCTATAAATGGGAGAGGGAAACCTCCTCTCCTTCTATAAATGGGAGAGGGAAACCTCCTCCCCTTCTCTAAATGGGAGAGAAACCTCTTCCCCTTCTCTAAATGGGAGAGAAACCTCTTCCCCTTCTCTAAATGGGAGAGAAACCTCTTCCCATTTCTAAACGGTAGAGGGAAAACCCCCTCTCCTTCTATAAATGGGAGAGGGAAACCTCCTCTCCTTCTATAAAAGGGAGAGGGAAACCTCCCCCCCCTTCTATAAATGGGAGAGGGAAACCTCCTCTCCTTCTATAAACGGGAGAGGGAAACCTCCTCTCCTTCTATAAAAGGGAGAGGGAAACCTCCTCCCCTTTTATAAATGGGAGAGGGAAACCTCCTCTCCTTCTATAAATGGGAGAGGGAAACCTCCCCCCCTTCTATAAATGGGAGAGGGAAACCTCCTCTCCTTCTATAAATGGGAGAGGGAAACCTCCTCTCCTTCTATAAATGGGAGAGGGAAACCTCCACCCCTTCTATAAATGGGAGAGGGAAACCTCCCCCCCTTCTATAAATGGGAGAGGGAAACCTCCTCTCCTTCTATAAATGGGAGAGGGAAAACTCCTCTCCTTCTATAAATGGGAGAGGGAAACCTCCTCTCCTTCTATAAATGGGAGAGGGAAACCTCCTCTCCTTCTATAATGGGAGAGGGAAACCTCCTCCCCTTCTATAAATGGGAGAGGGAAAACTCCTCTCCTTCTATAAATGGGAGAGGTAAACCTCCACCCCTTCTATAAATGGGAGAGGGAAACCTCCACCCCTTCTATAAATGGGAGAGGGAAACCTCCACCCCTTCTATAAATGGGAGAGGGAAACCTCCACCCCTTCTATAAATGGGAGAGGGAAACCTCCACCCCTTCTATAAATGGGAGAGGTAAACCTCCTCTCCTTCTATAAATGGGAGAGGGAAACCTCCTCTCCTTCTATAAAAGGGAGAGGGAAACCTCTCCTTCTATAAATGGGAGAGGGAAACCTCCTCTCCTTCTATAAATGGGAGAGGTAAACCTCCTCTCCTTCTATAAATGGGAGAGGGAAACCTCCACCCCTTCTATAAATGGGAGAGGTAAACCTCCTCTCCTTCTATAAATGGGAGAGGGAAACCTCCTCTCCTTCTATAAATGGGAGAGGGAAACCTCCTCCCCTTCTATAAATGGGAGAGGGAAACCTCCTCTCCTTCTATAAAAGGGAGAGGGAAACCTCTCCTTCTATAAATGGGAGAGGGAAACCTCCTCTCCTTCTATAAATGGGAGAGGGAAACCTCATGTCCTTCTATAAATGGGAGAGGGAAACCTCTCCTTCTATAAATGGGAGAGGGAAACCTCCTCTCCTTCAATAAATGGGAGAGGGAAACCTCTTCTCCTTCTATAAATGGGAGAGGGAAACCTCCTGTCCTTCTATAAATGGGAGAGGGAAACCTCCTCTCCTTCTATAAAAGGGAGAGGGAAACCTCCCCCCCCTTCTATAAATGGGAGAGGGAAACCTCCTCTCCTTCTATAAACGGGAGAGGGAAACCTCCTCTCCTTCTATAAAAGGGAGAGGGAAACCTCCTCCCCTTTTATAAATGGGAGAGGGAAACCTCCTCTCCTTCTATAAATGGGAGAGGGAAACCTCCCCCCCTTCTATAAATGGGAGAGGGAAACCTCCTCTCCTTCTATAAATGGGAGAGGGAAACCTCCTCTCCTTCTATAAATGGGAGAGGGAAACCTCCACCCCTTCTATAAATGGGAGAGGGAAACCTCCCCCCTTCTATAAATGGGAGAGGGAAACCTCCTCTCCTTCTATAAATGGGAGAGGGAAAACTCCTCTCCTTCTATAAATGGGAGAGGGAAACCTCCTCTCCTTCTATAAATGGAAGAGGGAAACCTCCTCCCCTTCTATAAATGGGAGAGGGAAAACTCCTCTCCTTCTATAAATGGGAGAGGTAAACCTCCACCCCTTCTATAAATGGGAGAGGGAAACCTCCACCCCTTCTATAAATGGGAGAGGGAAACCTCCACCCCTTCTATAAATGGGAGAGGGAAACCTCCACCCCTTCTATAAATGGGAGAGGGAAACCTCCACCCCTTCTATAAATGGGAGAGGGAAACCTCATGTCCTTCTATAAATGGGAGAGGGAAACCTCTCCTTCTATAAATGGGAGAGGGAAACCTCCTCTCCTTCTATAAATGGGAGAGGGAAACCTCCTCTCCTTCTATAAATGGGAGAGGGAAACCTCCTGTCCTTCTATAAATGGGAGAGGGAAACCTCCTCTCCTTCTATAAATGGGAGAGGGAAATCTCCTCCCCTTCTATAAATGGGAGAGGGAAACCTCCTCTCCTTCTATAAATGGGAGAGGGAAACCTCCTCTCCTTCCATAAATGGGAGAGGGAAACCTCCTCCCCTTCTATAAATGAGAGAGGGAAACCTCCCCTTCTCTAAATGGGAGAGGGAAACCCCCCCCTTCTATAAATGGGAGGGGGAAACCTCCCCCCCTTCTATAAATGGGAGAGAAACCTCCCCCCCTTCTATAAATGGGAGAGGGAAAAATCTCCACCCCTTCTATAAATGGGAGAGGGAAACCTCCTCTCCTTCTATAAATGGGAGAGGGAAACCTCCTCTCCTTCTATAAATGGGAGAGGGAAACCCCCTCTCCTTCTATAAATGGGAGAGGGAAACCTCCTCCCCTTCTATAAATGGGAGAGGGAAACCTCCTCTCCTTCTCAAAATGGGAGAGAAACCTCTCCCCCTTCTCTAAACGGGAGAGAAACCTCTTCTCCTTCTCTAAATGGGAGAGAAACCTCTCCCCCTTCTCTAAATGGGAGAGAAACCTCTTCCCCTTCTCTACATGGGAGAGAAACCTCTTCCCCTTCTCTAAACGGGAGAGAAACCTCTTCCCCTTCTTTAAACGGGAGAGAAACCTCTTCCCCTTCTCTAAACGGGAGAGAAACCTCTTCCCCTTCTCTAAACGGGAGAGAAACCTCTCCCCCTTCTCTAAATGGGAGAGAAACCTCTTCCCCTTCTCAAAATGGGAGAGAAATCTCTCCCCCTTCTCTAAATGGGAGAGAGAAATCTCTCCCCCTTCTCTAAATGGGAGAGAAACCTCTTCCCCTTCTCAAAATGGGAGAGAAATCTCTCCCCCTTCTCTAAATGGGAGAGGGAAACCTCTCCCCCTTCTCTAAATTGGAGAGGGAAAACCTCTTCCCCTTCTCTAAATGGGAGAGAAACCTCTCCCCCTTCTCTAAATGGGAGAGAAACCTCTTCCCCTTCTCTAAACGGGAGAGGGAAAACTCTTCCCCTTCTCTAAACGGGAGAGGGAAAATCTCTCCCCCTTCTCTAAATGGGAGGGAAATCTCTTCCCCTTTTCTAAATGGGAGAGGGAAACCTCCTCTCCTTCTATAAACGGGAGAGGGAAACCTCCTCTCCTTCTCTAAATGGGAGAGGGAAACCTCCTCTCCTTCTATAAATGGGAGAGGGAAACCTCCTCTCCTTCTATAAACGGGAGAGGGAAACCTCCTCTCCTTCTATAAATGGGAGAGGTAAACCTCCTCTCCTTCTATAAATGGGAGAGGGAAACCTCCTCTCCTTCTATAAATGGGAGAGGGAAACCTCCACCCCTTCTATGAATGGGAGAGGGAAACCTCCCCCCCTTCTATAAATGGGAGAGGGAAACCTCCTCTCCTTCTATAAATGGGAGAGGGAAAACTCCTCTCCTTCTATAAATGGGAGAGGGAAACCTCCTCTCCTTCTATAAATGGGAGAGGGAAACCTCCTCCCCTTCTATAAATGGGAGAGGGAAAACTCCTCTCCTTCTATAAATGGGAGAGGTAAACCTCCACCCCTTCTATAAATGGGAGAGGGAAACCTCCACCCCTTCTATAAATGGGAGAGGGAAATTCTCCACCCCTTCTATAAATGGGAGAGGGAAACCTCCACCCCTTCTATAAATGGGAGAGGTAAACCTCCTCTCCTTCTATAAATGGGAGAGGGAAACCTCCTCTCCTTCTATAAATGGGAGAGGGAAACCTCCTCTCCTTCTATAAAAGGGAGAGGGAAACCTCTCCTTCTATAAAAGGGAGAGGGAAACCTCTCCTTCTATAAATGGGAGAGGGAAACCTCATGTCCTTCTATAAATGGGAGAGGGAAACCTCTCCTTCTATAAATGGGAGAGGGAAACCTCCTCTCCTTCTATAAATGGGAGAGGGAAACCTCCTCCCCTTCTATAAATGGGAGAGGGAAACCTCCTCTCCTTCACTAAATGGGAGAGGGAAACCTCTTCTCCTTCTATAAATGGGAGAGGGAAACCTCCTGTCCTTCTATAAATGGGAGAGGGAAACCTCCTCTCCTTCTATAAATGGGAGAGGGAAATCTCCTCCCCTTCTATAAATGGGAGAGGGACACCTCCTCTCCTTCTATAAATGGGAGAGGGAAACCTCCTCTCCTTCCATAAATGGGAGAGGGAAAACTCCTCTCCTTCTATAAATGGGAGAGGGAAACCTCCTCTCCTTCTATAAAAGGGAGAGGGAAACCTCCTCCCCTTCTATAAATGGGAGAGGGAAACCTCCTCTCCTTCTATAAATGGGAGAGGGAAACCTCATCCCCTTCTATAAATGAGAGAGGGAAACCTCCCCTTCTCTAAATGGGAGAGGGAAACCTCCCCCCTTCTATAAATGGGAGGGGGAAACCTCCTCCCCTTCTATAAATGGGAGAGAAACCTCCTCCCCTTCTATAAATGGGAGAGGGAAACCTCCCCCCCTTCTATAAATGGGAGAGGGAAACCTCCACCCCTTCTATAAATGGGAGGGGGAAACCTCCTCCCCTTCTATAAATGGGAGAGGGAAACCTCCTCTCCTTCTATAAATGGGAGAGGGAAACCTCCTCTCCTTCTATAAATGGGAGAGGGAAACCTCCTCTCCTTCTATAAATGGGAGAGGGAAACCCCCTCTCCTTCTATAAATGGGAGAGGGAAACCTCCTCCCCTTCTATAAATGGGAGAGGGAAACCTCCTCTCCTTCTCAAAATGGGAGAGAAACCTCTCCCCCTTCTCTAAACGGGAGAGAAACCTCTTCTCCTTCTCTAAATGGGAGAGAAACCTCTCCCCCTTCTCTAAATGGGAGAGAAACCTCTTCCCCTTCTCTACATGGGAGAGAAACCTCTTCCCCTTCTCTAAACGGGAGAGAAACCTCTTCCCCTTCTCTAAACGGGAGAGAAACCTCTTCCCCTTCTCTAAACGGGAGAGAAACCTCTTCCCCTTCTCTAAACGGGAGAGAAACCTCTCCCCCTTCTCTAAATGGGAGAGAAACCTCTTCCCCTTCTCAAAATGGGAGAGAAATCTCTCCCCCTTCTCTAAATGGGAGAGGGAAACCTCTCCCCCTTCTCTAAATTGGAGAGGGAAAACCTCTTCCCCTTCTCTAAATGGGAGAGAAACCTCTCCCCCTTCTCTAAATGGGAGAGAAACCTCTTCCCCTTCTCTAAACGGGAGAGGGAAAACTCTTCCCCTTCTCTAAACGGGAGAGAAACCTCTTCCCCTTCTCAAAATTGGAGAGGGAAAACCTCTTCCCCTTCTCTAAATGGGAGAGAAACCTCTCCCCCTTCTCTAAATGGGAGAGAAACCTCCTCCCCTTCTATAAATGGGAGAGGGAAACCTCCCCCCCTTCTATAAATGGGAGAGGGAAACCTCCACCCCTTCTATAAATGGGAGGGGGAAACCTCCTCCCCTTCTATAAATGGGAGAGGGAAACCTCCTCTCCTTCTATAAATGGGAGAGGGAAACCTCCTCTCCTTCTATAAATGGGAGAGGGAAACCTCCTTTCCTTCTATAAATGGGAGAGGGAAACCCCCTCTCCTTCTATAAATGGGAGAGGGAAACCTCCTCCCCTTCTATAAATGGGAGAGGGAAACCTCCTCTCCTTCTCAAAATGGGAGAGAAACCTCTCCCCCTTCTCTAAACGGGAGAGAAACCTCTTCTCCTTCTCTAAATGGGAGAGAAACCTCTCCCCCTTCTCTAAATGGGAGAGAAACCTCTTCCCCTTCTCTACATGGGAGAGAAACCTCTTCCCCTTCTCTAAACGGGAGAGAAACCTCTTCCCCTTCTCTAAACGGGAGAGAAACCTCTTCCCCTTCTCTAAACGGGAGAGAAACCTCTTCCCCTTCTCTAAACGGGAGAGAAACCTCTCCCCCTTCTCTAAATGGGAGAGAAACCTCTTCCCCTTCTCAAAATGGGAGAGAAATCTCTCCCCCTTCTCTAAATGGGAGAGGGAAACCTCTCCCCCTTCTCTAAATTGGAGAGGGAAAACCTCTTCCCCTTCTCTAAATGGGAGAGAAACCTCTCCCCCTTCTCTAAATGGGAGAGAAACCTCTTCCCCTTCTCTAAACGGGAGAGGGAAAACTCTTCCCCTTCTCTAAACGGGAGAGGGAAAATCTCTCCCCCTTCTCTAAATGGGAGGGAAACCTCTTCCCCTTTTCTAAATGGGAGAGGGAAACCTCCTCTCCTTCTATAAACGGGAGAGGGAAACCTCAAACCTCCTCTCCTTCTCTAAATGGGAGAGGGAAACCTCCTCTCCTTCTATAAATGGTAGAGGGAAATCTCCTCTCCTTCTATAAATGGGAGAGGGAAACCTCCTCTCCTTCTATAAATGGGAGAGGGAAAACTCCTCTCCTTCTATAAATGGGAGAGGGAAACCTCCTCCTCTTCTATAAACGGGAGAGGGAAACCTCCTCTCCTTCTATAAATGGGAGAGGTAAACCTCCTCTCCTTCTCTAAATGGGAGAGGGAAACCTCCTCCCCTTCTCTAAACGGGAGAGGGAAACCTCCCCCCTTCTCTAAACGGGAGAGGGAAACCTCCTCCCCTTCTATAAATGGGAGAGGGAAACCTCCCCCCTTCTATAAATGGGAGAGGGAAACCTCCTCTCCTTCTATAAATGGGAGAGGTAAACCTCCTCTCCTTCTCTAAATGGGAGAGGGAAACCTCCTCCCCTTCTCTAAACGGGAGAGGGAAACCTCCTCCCCTTCTCTAAACGGGAGAGGGAAACCTCCTCCCCTTCTATAAATGGGAGAGGGAAACCTCCCCCCTTCTATAAATGGGAGAGAAACCTCTCCCCCTTCTCTAAACGGGAGAGAAACCTCTTCTGCATCTCTAAATGGGAGAGAAACCTCTCCCCCTTCTCTAAATGGGAGAGAAACCTCTTCCCCTTCTCTACATGGGAGAGAAACCTCTTCCCCTTCTCTAAACGGGAGAGAAACCTCTTCCCCTTCTCTAAACGGGAGAGAAACCTCTTCCCCTTCTCTAAACGGGAGAGAAACCTCTTCCCCTTCTCTAAACGGGAGAGAAACCTCTACCCCTCCTCTAAACGGGAGAGAAACCTCTCCCCCTTCTCTAAATGGGAGAGAAACCTCTTCCCCTTCTCAAAATGGGAGAGAAATCTCTCCCCCTTCTCTAAATGGGAGAGATAAATCTCTCCCCCTTCTCTAAATGGGAGAGAAACCTCTTCCCCTTCTCAAAATGGGAGAGAAATCTCTCCCCCTTCTCTAAATGGGAGAGGGAAACCTCCTCTCCTTCTATAAATGGGAGAGGGAAACCTCCTTTCCTTCTATAAATGGGAGAGGGAAACCCCCTTTTCCTTCTATAAATGGGAGAGGGAAACCTCCTCCCCTTCTATAAATGGGAGAGGGAAACCTCCTCTCCTTCTCAAAATGGGAGAGAAACCTCTCCCCCTTCTCTAAACGGGAGAGAAACCTCTTCTCCTTCTCTAAATGGGAGAGAAACCTCTCCCCCTTCTCTAAATGGGAGAGAAACCTCTTCCCCTTCTCTACATGGGAGAGAAACCTCTTCCCCTTCTCAAAATGGGAGAGAAATCTCTCCCCCTTCTCTAAATGGGAGAGGGAAACCTCCTCTCCTTCTATAAATGGGAGAGGGAAACCTCCTCTCCTTCTATAAATGGGAGAGGGAAACCTCCTTTCCTTCTATAAATGGGAGAGGGAAACCCCCTTTTCCTTCTATAAATGGGAGAGGGAAACCTCCTCCCCTTCTATAAATGGGAGAGGGAAACCTCCTCTCCTTCTCAAAATGGGAGAGAAACCTCTCCCCCTTCTCTAAACGGGAGAGAAACCTCTTCTCCTTCTCTAAATGGGAGAGAAACCTCTCCCCCTTCTCTAAATGGGAGAGAAACCTCTTCCCCTTCTCTACATGGGAGAGAAACCTCTTCCCCTTCTCTAAACGGGAGAGAAACCTCTTCCCCTTCTCTAAACGGGAGAGAAACCTCTTCCCCTTCTCTAAACGGGAGAGAAACCTCTTCCCCTTCTCTAAACGGGAGAGAAACCTCTCCCCCTTCTCTAAATGGGAGAGAAACCTCTTCCCCTTCTCAAAATGGGAGAGAAATCTCTCCCCCTTCTCTAAATGGGAGAGGGAAACCTCTCCCCCTTCTCTAAATTGGAGAGGGAAAACCTCTTCCCCTTCTCTAAATGGGAGAGAAACCTCTCCCCCTTCTCTAAATGGGAGAGAAACCTCTTTCCCTTCTCTAAACGGGAGAGGGAAAACTCTTCCCCTTCTCTAAACGGGAGAGGGAAAATCTCTCCCCCTTCTCTAAATGGGAGGGAAACCTCTTCCCCTTTTCTAAATGGGAGAGGGAAACCTCCTCTCCTTCTATAAACGGGAGAGGGAAACCTCAAACCTCCTCTCCTTCTCTAAATGGGAGAGGGAAACCTCCTCTCCTTCTATAAATGGTAGAGGGAAATCTCCTCTCCTTCTATAAATGGGAGAGGGAAACCTCCTCTCCTTCTATAAATGGGAGAGGGAAAACTCCTCTCCTTCTATAAATGGGAGAGGGAAACCTCCTCCTCTTCTATAAACGGGAGAGGGAAACCTCCTCTCCTTCTATAAATGGGAGAGGTAAACCTCCTCTCCTTCTCTAAATGGGAGAGGGAAACCTCCTCCCCTTCTCTAAACGGGAGAGGGAAACCTCCCCCCCTTCTCTAAACGGGAGAGGGAAACCTCCTCCCCTTCTATAAATGGGAGAGGGAAACCTCCCCCCTTCTATAAATGGGAGAGGGAAACCTCCTCTCCTTCTATAAATGGGAGAGGTAAACCTCCTCTCCTTCTCTAAATGGGAGAGGGAAACCTCCTCCCCTTCTCTAAACGGGAGAGGGAAACCTCCTCCCCTTCTCTAAACGGGAGAGGGAAACCTCCTCCCCTTCTATAAATGGGAGAGGGAAACCTCCCCCCTTCTATAAATGGGAGAGAAACCTCTCCCCCTTCTCTAAACGGGAGAGAAACCTCTTCTGCATCTCTAAATGGGAGAGAAACCTCTCCCCCTTCTCTAAATGGGAGAGAAACCTCTTCCCCTTCTCTACATGGGAGAGAAACCTCTTCCCCTTCTCTAAACGGGAGAGAAACCTCTTCCCCTTCTCTAAACGGGAGAGAAACCTCTTCCCCTTCTCTAAACGGGAGAGAAACCTCTTCCCCTTCTCTAAACGGGAGAGAAACCTCTACCCCTCCTCTAAACGGGAGAGAAACCTCTCCCCCTTCTCTAAATGGGAGAGAAACCTCTTCCCCTTCTCAAAATGGGAGAGAAATCTCTCCCCCTTCTCTAAATGGGAGAGATAAATCTCTCCCCCTTCTCTAAATGGGAGAGAAACCTCTTCCCCTTCTCAAAATGGGAGAGAAATCTCTCCCCCTTCTCTAAATGGGAGAGGGAAACCTCTCCCCCTTCTCTAAATGGGAGAGGGAAAACCTCTTCCCCTTCTCTAAATGAGAGAGAAACCTCTTCCCCTTCTCTAAATGGGAGAGAAACCTCTTCCCCTTCTCTAAACGGGAGAGGGAAAACTCTTCCCCTTCTCTAAACGGGAGAGGGAAAACCTCTCCCCCTTCTCTAAATGGGAGGGAAACCTCTTCCCCTTCTCTAAATGGGAGGGAAACCTCTTCCCCTTCTCTAAATGGGAATGAGAAACCTCTTCCCCGTCTCTAAATGGGAGGGAAACCTCTTCCCCTTTTCTAAATGGGAGAGAGAAACCTCTTCCCCTTCTCTAAATGGGAGAGAAACCTCTTCCCCTTCTCTAAATGGGAGGGAAACCTCTTCCCCTTCTCTAAATGGGAGAGAAACCTCTTCCCCTTCTCTAAACGGGAGGGAAACCTCTTCCCCTTCTCTAAATGGGAGAGAGAAACCTCTTCCCCTTCTCTAAATGGGAGAGAGAAACCTCTTCCCCTTCTCTAAATGGGAGGGAAAACCTCTTCCCCTTCTCTAAATGGGAGGGAAACCTCTTCCCCTTCTCTAAATGGGAGAGGGAAACCTCTTCCCCTTCTCTAAATGGGAGATAAATATCTTCCCCTTCTCTAAATGGGAAAGAGAAACCTCTTCCCCTTCTCTAAATGGGAGGGAAACCTCTTCCCCTTCTCTAAATGGGAGGGAAACCTCTTCCCCTTCTCTAAATGGGAGGGAAAACCTCTTCCCCTTCTCTAAATGGGAGAGAAACCTCTCCCCCTTCTCTAAACGGGAGAGAAACCTCTTCCCCTTCTCTAAACGGGAGAGAAACCTCTTCCCCTTCTCTAAACGGGAGAGAAACCTCTTCCCCTTCTCTAAACGGGAGAGGGAAACCTCTACCCCTTCTCTAAACGGGAGAGGGAAACCTCTACCCCTTCTCTAAACGGGAGAGGGAAACCTCTACCCCTTCTCTAAACGGGAGAGGGAAACCTCTACCCCTTCTCTAAACGGGAGAGGGAAACCTCTACCCCTTCTCTAAACGGGAGAGGGAAACCTCTACCCCTTCTCTAAACGGGAGAGGGAAACCTCTACCCCTTCTCTAAACGGGAGAGGGAAACCTCCTCCCCTTCTCTAAACAGGAGAGGGAAACCTCATCTCCTTCTATAAATGGGAGAGGGAAACCTCCTCTCCTTCTATAAATGGGAGAGGGAAACCTCCCCCTTCTATAAATGGGAGAGGGAAACCTCCTCTCCTTCTATAAATGGGAAAGGGAAACCTCCTCCCCTTCTATAAATGGGAGAGGGAAACCTCCTCCCCTTCTATAAATGGGAGAGGGAAACCTCCTCCCCTTCTATAAATGGGAGAGGGAAACCTCTATGAATGTTTCTGGCCGAGCCGGCCGGGCGTGACGATAGTGACTGAGTAGTAGTAGCATGCTGCTACAGCCACCAACCTCCGCATGTCATATCAGACAAATACAACAATCAGATCATCAATCACTGACTATAACACCAGTCTAACCAAGCTGGGAATACAGAGCAACTGGAGCTGGTCCCAAACACTCAGATCACCTGAATCCCCATCCCTCTCATCTGATCTCTGATCACTGCTACCACTGAGGGAGAACAGCTTGACATTCCTGCACGTGTGTGTGTGTTTGTTTGTGTGATGCTGTGTGTGTGTTTCTGTGTGTGTGTGTGTGTTTTTGTTTGTGTGATGCTGTGTGTGTGTTTCTGTGTGTGTGTGTGTGTGTTTGTTTGTGTGATGCTGTGTGTGTGTTTCTGTATGTGTGTGTGTGTGTGTGTTTTTGTTTGTGTGTTGCTGTGTGTGAGTGTGTGTTTGTTTGTGTGTTGGTCTGTGTGTGTTTGTTTGTTGCTGTGTGTGTGTGTTTGTTTGTGTGTTGCTGTGTGTGTGTTTCTGTGTGTGTGTGTTTTTGTTTGTGTGTTGCTGTGTGTGTGTGTGTATGTGTGTGTGTGTGTGTGTGTGTGTGTGTGTTTGTTTGTGTGATGCTGTGTGTGTGTTTCTGTATGTGTGTGTGTGTGTGTGTTTTTGTTTGTGTGTTGCTGTGTGTTTGTTTGTGTGTTGGTCTGTGTGTGTTTGTTTGTTGCTGTGTGTGTGTGTTTGTTTGTGTGTTGCTGTGTGTGTGTTTTTGTGTGTGTGTGTTGTGTGTGTGTGTGTGTGTGTGTGTGTGTGTGTGTGTGTGTGTGTGTGTGTGTGTTTTGGAAACACAGTTGTTTGTCTCCCCCTGTGTTCCTCTGACAGATAGAACCAGGCAGAATGGAGGATTGAGACTGACAGAGAACATCCAAACCCATTCTGATAACGCAGGGCACACACACACACACACACACACACAGAGAGAGAGAGGGAGAGAGAGAGAGAGAGAGAGAGAGAGAGAGAGAGAGAGAGAGAGAGAGAGAGAGAGAGAGAGAGAGAGAGAGAGAGAGAGAGAGAGAGAGAGAGAGAGAGAGAGAGAGAGAGAGAGAGAGAGAGAGAGAGAGAGAGAGAGATAGAGAGATAGAGAGAGAGAGATGGTAAGATGAGCACAAGAACTCCACCATTCTCACACTACATCCACCCAAGTGGCATGACACAAATTCTATCTTAAATGATAAACAAATCACATTTGCAAAATAAGAGTTTACTTTAATTGAAAAATCCTATTTTAATGGTTCTTCTTGGATTGTGAGTGTTTGTCTCATTTTGAAAGGTAAAGAAAAGAGAAAAAAAAAAAGTTATGAAGTCTTTTTACGTTGCATGTTGGAATATACAAGGATTGAAGTCCTCTGCTTTTGGGCTAAAGAGCAGAAACCCAGACTTCCTGAAAGAAATTGATGATGTTGATATTGTAGTACTACAGGAAACATGGTGCAGAGGTGATGTTTCCACTGGCTGTCCACTAGGTTATAGGGAGATAATCATACCATCCACTAAATTAAAAGGAATCAAACAGGGCAGAGACTCAGGGGGAATGCTAATATGGTATAAATCTGAACTAATTAATTCAATCGAATTGATCAAAACAGGAGAATTCTTTATCTGGTTAAAAATCAACAAGAAGGCTATCTTGACAGATAAAAACGTCTTCCTCTGTGCCACATACATTCCCCCCTCAGAGTCACCCTACTTCAACGAAGAGAGCTTCTCCATTCTAGAGGGAGAGATTAGTCACTTTCAGGCCCAAGGCAACGTACTGGTCTGTGGAGACCTGAATGCTAGAATAGCAGAAGAACAAGACACTATTAACAGTCATGGGGATAAACACCTACCAGGAAGCAATAACCTTTCCCTCCCCACATACCCCCACAGAAACAACTATGACAAAGTGAAAAACAAAAATGGATTACAGCTCCTGAGGCTCTGTCGAACACTGGGTCTGTACATAGTCAATGGCAGGCTGAGAGGAGACTCTTTTGGTAGGTACACCTACAGCGCATCCCTTGGCAGCAGCACTGTAGACTACTTCCTCACCGACCTAAACCCAGAATCTCTCAGAGCCTTCACAGTCAGCCCACTAACACCTCTCTCAGACCACAGTAAAATCACAGTGTATCTGAGAAGAGCAGAACCCAACCATGAAGCATCATGGCCCAATAAATTACATGGTACTAAACAAGCCTATAGATGGAGTGCAAACAGTACAGACATCTACCAAAAAGCAATTAGTAGCCAAAAAATACAATCTCTCCTGGACAACTTTTTAGCCTTAACATTCTCCTTCAGCAATGAAGGTGTAAATTTGGCCGTTAGGAACATAAACTTTATATTTGACAAATTAGCCTCCTTGGCTAATCTAAAGAAGCATAAGAGCAAACCAAAAATAACAGATAATGAAAAATGGTTTGATAATGATTGCAAAAATCTAAGAAAGTCATTGAGAAATATATCTAATCAAAAACACAGAGAACCAGACAACAAAAATATACGCCTTCAATATGGGGAAACACTGAAGCAATACAAACGCACCCTAAGAACAAAAAAGGAACAGCACATTAGAAATCAGCTGGATGGAATTGAGGAATCCATAGAATCAAACCACTTCTGGGAGAATTGGAATAAATTAAACAAACCTCATCATGAGGAGTTGGCTATCCAAAATGGGGATATGTGGAGAAATCACTTTGCAAACCTCTACAGCAATATAACAAAGAGCCCAGAACAAAAAGATATACAAGAAAAATTACAAATCCTTGAATTAGCAGTCAAAGACTATCAGAATCCTGTGGATACCCCAATTACAGAAGAAGAATTATTGGAAAAAATATGCAATCTCCAACCCAAAAAGGCCTGTGGTGCTGATGGGATTTTAAATGAAATGATCAAATATACAGACCACAAATTCAAATTGGCTATACTCAAACTCTTCAACATTATCCTCACTGCAGGTATTTTCCCCGATATTTGGAACCAGGGACTGATCACACCAATCTATAAAAATGGAGACAAATTTGACCCAAATAATTACAGAGGAATATGCGTTAACAGCAACTTGGGGAAAATTCTCTGCAGTATTATAAATAGCAGACTACATCATTTCCTTGACGAACACAACGTCCTGAGCAGAAGCCAGATTGGATTTCTAAAAAATTATCGTACAACAGACCACATTTACACCCTCCACACTCTAATTGATAAACAAGTTAACCAAAACAAAGGCAAAATCTACTCGTGTTTTGTAGATTTCAAGAAAGCATTTGATTCAATTTGGCACGAAGGTCTTTTTTATAAACTAATAGAAAGTGGTATTGGAGGGAAAACATATGATTTTATTAAATCAATGTACACTAAAAACAAATGTGCGGTTAAAATTGGCAACAAGCAAACAGACTTCTTCTCTCAGGGGCGGGGAGTGAAACAGGGCTGCCCAATAAGTCCAACATTATTTAACATCTACATGAATGAATTGGCAAAAACATTAGAAGAATCGACAGCACCTGGTATCACCCTACACAACACTGAAATCAAGTGTCTGCTGTACGCAGATGACCTGGTGCTGCTGTCTCCCACTAAAGAGGGGTTACAGCAACACCTAGATCATCTTCACAGGTTCTGTCAGACTTGGGCTCTGACCGTTAACCTAAAAAAAACAAATATAATGATATTCCAAAAAAGGTCCGGAAATAAGGATGACAAATATAAATTCTATTTGGACACAGTTCTATTAGAACACACCAAAAACTACACATATCTAGGACTAAATATCAGCAACACAGGTAGCTTTCACATGGCTGTGAATGAGCTGAGAGACAAAGCAAGAAGAGCATTCTATGCCATTAAAAGGAACATCAAAATTGAAATTCCAATTAGAATCTGGCTCAAAATTTTTCAATCAGTTATAGAACCAATTGCTCTATATGGCAGTGAAGTATGGGGTCCACTCTCTAATAATGAATTTACTAAATGGGACAAACATCCAATTGAAGTATTGCATGCAGAGTTTTGCAAGACTGTATTGCAAGTACAAAGAAAAACTCCAAATAACGCATGTAGGGCAGAATTGGGCCAATATCCCCTCCTCATTCGAATAGAAAAAAGAGCCATCAAATTTTACAACCATCTAAAAACAAGTGACCCTAAAACATTCCATCACACAGCTCTACAATGTCAAGAGATGAAACCAGAGAAGAGTCCCCTCAGCCAGCTGGTTCTGAGGCTCAGTTCACCAACCCAAACCAACCCCATAGAGCCTCGGGACAGCCCTCAGAAAATCTGGCCCAACCAAATCATCACAAAACAAAAAGAAAAATATATAACCTATTGGAAAGACACCACAAAAAATCAAAGTAAACTTCAATGCTATTTGGCTCTAAACAGACAGTACATGGTGGCAGACTATCTGACCACTGTGACTGATAGAAAACTGAGGAAAACATTGACTAGGTACAGACTCAGTGAGCACAGTCTGGCTATAGAGACCGGTCGTCACAGACAAACCTGGCTGCCCAGGGAGGACAGGCTGTGCTCACTCTGCTCCAGGGGAGAGGTAGAGACAGAAGTGCATTTCCTACTACACTGTGACAAATACTCAGACCTAAGAGCATATTTCTTTCCCAAAATTATAATTCAATACAAAGAATTTGAAACTATAAAAGATGAAGAAAAATTCAAATATTTGTTGGGTGAAAAGCCAAAATGTGCAGTTTTGGCAGCCAAATATGTGTCCTCCTGCCACAGCCTGAGGGACAGCCAGTGAAAAATGCAAAGTAATGTTGATAATATTTCCCATTTAGCTTAGTTTTGTTTTGTCTTTCGTACCAGGTCATGTGTCTTCTCAGTCATGTTGACACTGGTCTACTACTGTTGCTTTAATGTATTGTTGTTCTGATTAATATTGTTGTTGTAGCTGTTATTAATGGTAATCCCATGTCCACTACTACTATTATTATTACTGTTAGTCCCACCATTTATTTATATATAAATATATATATATTTTGTGTATATATATACATATATATTTTATTTAAATTTTTCGATATGTATACTTTGACAATGTAAGTAATAATAACTTGCCATGTCAATAAAGTCAATTGAATTGAATTGAATTGAATTGAGAGAGAGAGAGAGAGAGAGGTAACTCCTACAGTAAAACTGTCTGGTGTGCAGAGGCAGGATGTAGATATAGGTCTTCACAGTCAGTACCTGTAGACAATAAGAGAGCACTTTAAGTGCTGCCAATATGTATAGAGCCACGCTGGCTAAGAGAGGCATCCATAGTATCTCTGTTAACTACAACACTGTCTCAGTCGTGACTCCATTAGTATCTCTGTTAACTAAAACTATGTCTCAGTCGTGACTCCATTAGTATCTCTGTTAACTATAACTCTGTCTCAGTCGTGACTCCATTAGTATCTCTGTTAACTACAACACTGTCTCAGTCGTGACTCCATTAGTATCTCTGTTAACTACAACTCTGTCTCAGTCGTGACTCCATTAGTATCTCTGTTAACTACAACACTGTCTCAGTCGTGACTCCATTAGTATCTCTGTTAACTATAACTCTGTCTCAGTCGTGACTCCATTAGTATCTCTGTTAACTACAACACTGTCTCAGTCGTGACTCCATTAGTATCTCTGTTAACTACAACTATGTCTCAGTCGTGACTCCATAGTATATCTGTTAACTACAACACTGTCTCAGTTGTGACTCCATTAGTATCTATGTTAACTACAACTATGTCTCAGTCGTGACTCCATTAGTATCTCTGTTAACTACAACACTGTCTCAGTCGTGACTCCATTAGTATCTCTGTTAACTACAACTCTGTCTCAGTCGTGACTCCATTAGTATCTCTGTTAACTACAACTCTGTATCAGTCGTGACTCCATTAGTATCTCTGTTAACTACAACACTGTCTCAGTCGTGAGTCCATTAGTATCTCTGTTAACTACAACTCTGCCTCAGTCGTGACTCCATTAGTATCTCTGTTAACTACAACACTGTCTCAGTCGTGACTCCATTAGTATCTCTGTTAACTACAACACTGTCTCAGTCGTGACTCCATTAGTATCTCTGTTAACTACAACTCTGTCTCAGTCGTGACTCCATTAGTATATCTGTTAACTACAACACTGTCTCAGTCCTGACTCCATTAGGATCTCTGTTAACTACAACACTGTCTCAGTCGTGACTCCATTAGTATATCTGTTAACTACAACTCTGTCTCAGTCGTGACTCCATTAGTATATCTGTTAACTACAACACTGTCTCAGTCGTGACTCCATTAGTATATCTGTTAACTACAACACTGTCTCAGTCGTGACTCCATTAGTATATCTGTTAACTACAACTATGTCTCAGTCATGACTCCATTAGTATCTCTGTTAACTACAACTCTGTCTCAGTCGTGACTCCATTAGTATCTCTGTTAACTACAACACTGTCTCAGTCGTGACTCCATTAGTATCTCTGTTAACTACAACACTGTCTCAGTCGTGACTCCATTAGTATATATGTTAACTACAACACTGTCTCAGTCGTGACTCCATTAGTATCTCTGTTAACTACAACACTGTCTCAGTCGTGACTCCATTAGTATCTCTGTTAACTATAACTCTGTCTCAGTCGTGACTCCATTAGTATCTCTGTTAACTACAACACTGTCTCAGTCGTGACTCCATTAGTATCTCTGTTAACTACAACTCTGTCTCAGTCGTGACTCCATTAGTATCTCTGTTAACTACAACTATGTCTCAGTCATGACTCCATTAGTATCTCTGTTAACTACAACTATGTCTCAGTCATGACTCCATTAGTATCTCTGTTAACTACAACACTGTCTCAGTCGTGACTCCATTAGTATCTCTGTTAACTACAACACTGTCTCAGTCGTGACTCCATTAGTATATCTGTTAACTACAACACTGTCTCAGTCGTGACTCCATTAGTATCTCTGTTAACTACAACACTGTCTCAGTCGTGACTCCATTAGTATCTCTGTTAACTATAACTCTGTCTCAGTCGTGACTCCATTAGTATCTCTGTTAACTACAACACTGTCTCAGTCGTGACTCCATTAGTATCTCTGTTAACTACAACTCTGTCTCAGTCGTGACTCCATTAGTATCTCTGTTAACTACAACTATGTCTCAGTCATGACTCCATTAGTATCTCTGTTAACTACAACTATGTCTCAGTCATGACTCCATTAGTATCTCTGTTAACTACAACTCTGTCTCAGTCGTGACTCCATTAGTATCTCTGTTAACTACAACTCTGTCTCAGTCGTGACTCCATTCGTATCTCTGTTAACTACAACACTGTCTCAGTCGTGACTCCATTAGTATCTATGTTAACTACAACACTGTCTCAGTCGTGACTCCATTAGTATCTCTGTTAACTACAACTCTGTCTCAGTCGTGACTCCATTAGTATCTCTGTTAACTACAACTATGTCTCAGTCGTGACTCCATTAGTATATATGTTAACTACAACTCTGTCAAAGTCGTAACTCCATTAGTAACTCTGTTAACTAAAACTCTGCCTCAGTCGTGACTCCATTAGTAACTCTGTTAAATACAACTATGTCTCAGTCGTGACTCCATTAGTATCTCTGTTACCTACAACTATGTCTCAGTCGTGAATCCATTAGTATCTCTGTTTAGTAGTACTCTGTCTCAGTCGTGACTCCATTAGTATCTCTGTTAAATACAACTATGTCTCAGTCGTGACTCCATTAGTATCTCTGTTACCTACAACTATTTCTCAGTCGTGACTCCATTATTATCTCTGTTAACTACAACTCTGTCTCAGTCGTGACTCCATTAGTATCTCTGTTAACTACAACTATGTCTCAGTCGTGACTCCATTATTATCTCTGTTAACTACAACTCTGTCAAAGTCGTGACTCCATTAGTATCTCTGTTAACTACAACTATGTCTCAGTCGTGACTCCATTAGTATATCTGTTAACTACAACTATGTCTCAGTCGTGAATCCATTAGTATCTCTGTTTAGTAGTACTCTGCCTCAGTCGTGACTCCATTATTATCTCTGTTTAGTAGTACTCTGTCTCAGTTGTGACTCCATTAGTAAATCTGTTTAGTAGTAATCTGCCTAAGTCGTGACTCCATTAGTAACTCTGTTTAGTAGTACTCTGCCTCAGTCGTGACTCCATTATTATCTCTGTTTAGTAGTTCTCTGTCTCAGTCGTGACTCCATTAGTAACTCTGCTTAGTAGTACTCTGCCTAAGTCGTGACTCCATTAGTAACTCTGTTTAGCAGTACTCTGTCTCAGCCGTGACTCCATTAGTAACTTTGTTTAGTAGTTCTCTGTCTCAGCCGTGACTCCATTAGTAACTTTGTTTAGTAGTTCTCTGTCTCAGTCGTGACTCCATTAGTATCTCTGTTAACTACAACTCTGTCTCAGTCGTGACTACATTAGTATCTCTGTTAACTACAACTCTGCCTCAGTCGTGACTCCATTAGTAACTCTGTTTAGTAGCACGCTGCCTCAGTCGTGACTCCATTGGTAACTCTATTTAGTAGTACTCTGTCTCAGTCGTGACTCCATTAGTATCTCTGTTTAGCAGTACTCTGTCTCAGTCGTGACTCCATTAGTAACTATGTTTAGTAGTACTCTACCTCAGTCGTGACTCCATTAGTAACTATATTTATATGACTCCCTCTGAGGGTCTGTACTCTGTATCATCTAAGTAAAAATACAACTATTTTCTTACGACTTGCAGACGGAAGTGCAGTGGTGTAGAGTAGTAGTCTCTCTCTAGACACGACTCAGACTGATTTATTACAGTTGGATGTTGATGGAACAACATTATGGAGTCTATCACTGGAGGCATTCAGCGCTTTGATCACCTCAGATATATATCATCGTCCACAACACTATCACTGTGTAGAGTCCACACCACTATCACCCTGTAGAGTCCACAACACTATCACTCTGTAGAGTCCACACCACTATCACTCTGTAGAGTCCACACCACTATCACTCTGTAGAGTCCACACCACTATCACTCTGTAGAGTCCACACCACTATCACTCTGTAGAGTGCACACCACTATCACTCTGTAGAGTCCACACCACTATCACCCTGTAGAGTCAACACCACTATCACTCTGTAGAGTCCACACCACTATCACTCTGTAGAGTCCACAACACTATCACTCTGTAGAGTCCACAACACTATCACTCTGTAGAGTCCCACCACTATCACTCTGTAGAGTCCACAACACTATCACTCTGTAGAGTTCACACCACTATCACCCTGTAGAGTCCACAACACTATCACCCTGTAGAGTCCACACCACTATCACTCTGTAGAGTCCACAACACTATCACCCTGTAGAGTCCACACCACTATCACTCTGTAGAGTCCACACCACTATCACTCTGTAGAGTCCACACCACTATCACTCTGTAGAGTCCACACTACTATCACTCTGTAGAGTCCACAACACTATCACTCTGTAGAGTCCGCAACACTATCACTCTGTAGAGTCCGCACCACTATCACCCTGTAGAGTCCACACCACTATCACTCTGTAGAGTCCACACCACTATCACTCTGTAGAGTCCACACCACTATCACTCTGTAGAGTCCACACCACTATCACTCTGTAGAGTCCACACCACTATCACTCTGTAGAGTCCACACCACTATCACTATGTAGAGTCCACACCACTATCACTCTGTAGAGTCCACACCACTATCACTCTGTAGAGTCCACACCACTATCACCCTGTAGAGTCCACACCACTATCACTCTGTAGAGTCCACACCACTATCACTCTGTAGAGTCCACACCACTATCACTCTGTAGAGTCCACAACAAAATCACTCTGTAGAGTCCACAACACTATCACTCTGTAGAGTCCACACCACTATCACTCTGTAGAGTCGACAACACTATCACTCTGTAGAGTCCACACCACTATCACTCTGTAGAGTCCACACCACTATCACTCTGTAGAGTCCACACCACTATCACTCTGTAGAGTCCACAACACTATCACTCTGTAGAGTCCACACCACTATCACTCTGTAGAGTCCACACCACTATCACTCTGTAGAGTCGACAACACTATCACTCTGTAGAGTCCACACCACTATCACTCTGTAGAGTCCACAACACTATCACTCTGTAGAGTCCACACCACTATCACCCTGTAGAGTCCACACCACTATCACTCTGTAGAGTTCACACCACTATCACTCTGTAGAGTCCACACCACTATCACTCTGTAGAGTCCACAACACTATCACTCTGTAGAGTCCACAACACTATCACTCTGTAGAGTCCACACCACTATCACTCTGTAGAGTCCACACCACTATCACTCTGTAGAGTCCACACCACTATCACTCTGTAGAGTCCACACCACTATCACTCTGTAGAGTCCACAACACTATCACTCTGTAGAGTCCACACCAATATCACTCTGTAGAGTCCACAACACTATCACTCTGTAGAGTCCACACCACTATCACTCTGTAGAGTCCACACCACTATCACTCTGTAGAGTCCACACCACTATCACTCTGTAGAGTCCACACCACTATCACTCTGTAGAGTCCCACCACTATCACTCTGTAGAGTCCACACCACTATCACTCTGTAGAGTCCACACCACTATCACTCTGTAGAGTCCACAACACTATCACTCTGTAGAGTCCACACCACTATCACTCTGTAGAGTCCACACCAATATCACTCTGTAGAGTCCACACCACTATCACTCTGTAGAGTCCACAACACTATCACTCTGTAGAGTCCACACCACTATCACTCTGTAGAGTCCACACCACTATCACTCTGTAGAGTCCACACCAATATCACTCTGTAGAGTCCACAACACTATCACTCTGTAGAGTCCACACCACTATCACTCTGTAGAGTCCACACCACTATCACCCTGTAGAGTCCACACCACTATCACTCTGTAGAGTCCACACCAATATCACTCTGTAGAGTCCACAACACTATCACTCTGTAGAGTCCACACCACTATCACTCTGTAGAGTCCACACCACTATCACTCTGTAGAGTCCACACCACTATCACTCTGTAGAGTCCACACCAATATCACTCTGTAGAGTCCACAACACTATCACTCTGTAGAGTCCACACCACTATCACTCTGTAGAGTCCACACCACTATCACTCTGTAGAGTCCACACCACTATCACCCTGTAGAGTCCACACCACTATCACTCTGTAGAGTCCACACCACTATCACTCTGTAGAGTCCACACCACTATCACTCTGTAGAGTCCACAACAAAATCACTCTGTAGAGTCCACAACACTATCACTCTGTAGAGTCCACACCACTATCACTCTGTAGAGTCGACAACACTATCACTCTGTAGAGTCCACACCACTATCACTCTGTAGAGTCCACACCACTATCACTCTGTAGAGTCCAC
Source organism: Salvelinus alpinus (assembly GCF_045679555.1). Classification (NCBI taxonomy): domain Eukaryota; kingdom Metazoa; phylum Chordata; class Actinopteri; order Salmoniformes; family Salmonidae; genus Salvelinus; species Salvelinus alpinus. Next base: position 11,142,433 of record NC_092096.1, on the reverse strand, counting down.
ACCACTATCACTCTGTAGAGTCCACAACACTATCACTCTGTAGAGTCCACACCACTATCACTCTGTAGAGTCCACACCAATATCACTCTGTAGAGTCCACAACACTATCACTCTGTAGAGTCCACACCACTATCACTCTGTAGAGTCCACACCACTATCACTCTGTAGAGTCCACACCAGTATCACTCTGTAGAGTCCACAACACTATCACTCTGTAGAGTCCCACCACTATCACTCTGTAGAGTCCACACCACTATCACCCTGTAGAGTCCACACCACTATCACTCTGTAGAGTCCACACCACTATCACTCTGTAGAGTCCACACCACTATCACTCTGTAGAGTCCACACCACTATCACTCTGTAGAGTCCACACCACTATCACTCTGTAGAGTTCACACCACTATCACTCTGTAGAGTCCACACCACTATCACTCTGTAGAGTCCACACCACTATCACTCTGTAGAGTCCACAACACTATCACTCTGTAGAGTCCACAACACTATCACTCTGTAGAGTCCACACCACTATCACTCTGTAGAGTCCACACCACTATCACTCTGTTGAAAAACATCTGTCTAGTAACAAGGCCGTTCTTCATGATAAATTAGATAAATGTACCCAGTGGGTTCTGGGTAGTAGCTAACAGACTGGAGGGTTCTGGGTAGTAGCTAACAGACTGGAGGGTTCTGGGTAGTAGCTAACAGACTGGAGGGTTCTGGGTAGTAGCTAACAGACTGGAGGGTTCTGGGTAGTAGCTAACAGACTGGAGGGTTCTGGGTAGTAGCTAACAGACTGGAGGGTTCTGGGTAGTAGCTAACAGACTGGAGGGTTCTGGGTAGTAGCTAACAGACTGGAGGGTTCTGGGTAGTAGCTAACAGACTGGAGGGTTCTGGGTAGTAGCTAACAGACTGGAGGGTTCTGGGTAGTAGCTAACAGACTGGAGGGTTCTGGGTAGTAGCTAACAGACTGGAGGGTTCTGGGTAGTAGCTAACAGACTGGAGGGTTCTGGGTAGTAGCTAACAGACTGGAGGGTTCTGGGTGGTAGCTAACAGACTGGAGGGTTCTGGGTAGTAGCTAACAGACTGGAGGGTTCTGGGTAGTAGCTAACAGACTGGAGGGTTCTGGGTAGTAGCTAACAGACTGGAGGGTTCTGGGTAGTAGCTAACAGACTGGAGGGTTCTGGGTAGTAGCTAACAGACTGGAGGGTTCTGGGTAGTAGCTAACAGACTGGAGGGTTCTGGGTGGTAGCTAACAGACTGGAGGGTTCTGGGTAGTAGCTAACAGACTGGAGGGTTCTGGGTAGTAGCTAACAGACTGGAGGGTTCTGGGTAGTAGCTAACAGACTGGAGGGTTCTGGGTAGTAGCTAACAGACTGGAGGGTTCTGGGTAGTAGCTAACAGACTGGAGGGTTCTGGGTAGTAGCTAACAGACTGGAGGGTTCTGGGTGGTAGCTAACAGACTGGAGGGTTCTGGGTAGTAGCTAACAGACTGGAGGGTTCTGGGTAGTAGCTAACAGACTGGAGGGTTCTGGGTAGTAGCTAACAGACTGGAGGGTTCTGGGTAGTAGCTAACAGACTGGAGGGTTCTGGGTAGTAGCTAACAGACTGGAGGGTTCTGGGTAGTAGCTAACAGACTGGAGGGTTCTGGGTAGTAGCTAACAGACTGGAGGGTTCTGGGTAGTAGCTAACAGACTGGAGGGTTCTGGGTAGTAGCTAACAGACTGGAGGGTTCTGGGTAGTAGCTAACAGACTGGAGGGTTCTGGGTAGTAGCTAACAGACTGGAGGGTTCTGGGTAGTAGCTAACAGACTGGAGGGTTCTGGGTAGTAGCTAACAGACTGGAGGGTTCTGGGTAGTAACTAACAGACTGGAGGGTTCTGGGTAGTAGCTAACAGACTGGAGGGTTCTGGGTTGTAACTAACAGACTGGAGGGTTCTGCGTAGTAGCTAACAGACTGGAGGGTTCTGGGTAGTAACTAACAGACTGGAGGGTTCTGGGTAGTAGCTAACAGACTGGAGGGTTCTGGGTAGTAGCTAACAGACTGGAGGGTTCTGGGTAGTAGCTAACAGACTGGAGGGTTCTGGGTAGTAGCTAACAGACTGGAGGGTTCTGGGTAGTAGCTAACAGACTGGAGGGTTCTGGGTAGTAGCTAACAGACTGGAGGGTTCTGGGTAGTAGCTAACAGACTGGAGGGTTCTGGGTGGTAGCTAACAGACTGGAGGGTTCTGGGTAGTAGCTAACAGACTGGAGGGTTCTGGGTAGTAGCTAACAGACTGGAGGGTTCTGGGTAGTAGCTAACAGACTGGAGGGTTCTGGGTAGTAGCTAACAGACTGGAGGGTTCTGGGTAGTAGCTAACAGACTGGAGGGTTCTGGGTAGTAGCTAACAGACTGGAGGGTACTGGGTGGTAACTAACAGACTGGAGGGTTCTGGGTAGTAGCTAACAGACTGGAGGGTTCTGGGTTGTAACTAACAGACTGGAGGGTTCTGGGTAGTAGCTAACAGACTGGAGGGTTCTGGGTAGTAGCTAACAGACTGGAGGGTTCTGGGTTGTAACTAACAGACTGGAGGGTTCTGCGTAGTAGCTAACAGACTGGAGGGTTCTGGGTTGTAACTAACAGACTGGAGGGTTCTGGGTAGTAGCTAACAGACTGGAGGGTTCTGGGTAGTAGCTAACAGACTGGAGGGTACTGGGTGGTAACTAACATACTGGAGGGTACTGGGTGGTAACTAACAGACTGGAGGGTACTGGGTGGTAACTAACAGACTGGAGGGTACTGGGTGGTAACTAACATACTGGAGGGTACTGGGTGGTAACTAACAGACTGGAGGGTACTGGGTGGTAACTAACAGACTGGAGGGTACTGGGTGGTAACTAACAGACTGGAGGGTTCTGGGTGGTAACTAACAGACTGGAGAGTACTGGGTGGTAGCTAACAGACTGGAGGGTACTGGGTGGTAACTAACATACTAGTGGGTACTGGGTGGTAACTAACAGACTGGAGGGTACTGGGTGGTAACTAACAGACTGGAGGGTACTGGGTGGTAACTAACAGACTGGAGGGTACTGGGTGGTAACTAACAGACTGGAGGGTACTGGGTGGTAACTAACAGACTAGAGGGTACTGGGTGGTAACTAACAGACTGGAGGGTACTGGGTGGTAACTAACAGACTGGAGGGTACTGGGTGGTAACTAACAGACTGGAGGGTACTGGGTGGTAACTAACAGACTGGAGGGTACTGGGTGGTAACTAACAGACTAGTGGGTTCTGGGTGGTAACTAACAGACTGGAGGGTACTGGGTGGTAACTAACAGACTAGTGGGTACTGGGTGGTAACTAACAGACTGGAGGGTTCTGGGTAGTAGCTAACAGACTGGAGGGTTCTGGGTAGTAACTAACAGACTGGAGGGTTCTGGGTAGTAGCTAACAGACTGGAGGGTACTGGGTGGTAACTAACAGACTGGAGGGTTCTGGGTAGTAGCTAACAGACTGGAGGGTTCTGGGTTGTAACTAACAGACTGGAGGGTTCTGGGTAGTAGCTAACAGACTGGAGGGTTCTGGGTAGTAGCTAACAGACTGGAGGGTTCTGGGTTGTAACTAACAGACTGGAGGGTTCTGCGTAGTAGCTAACAGACTGGAGGGTTCTGGGTTGTAACTAACAGACTGGAGGGTTCTGGGTAGTAGCTAACAGACTGGAGGGTTCTGGGTAGTAGCTAACAGACTGGAGGGTACTGGGTGGTAACTAACATACTGGAGGGTACTGGGTGGTAACTAACAGACTGGAGGGTACTGGGTGGTAACTAACAGACTGGAGGGTACTGGGTGGTAACTAACATACTGGAGGGTACTGGGTGGTAACTAACAGACTGGAGGGTACTGGGTGGTAACTAACAGACTGGAGGGTACTGGGTGGTAACTAACAGACTGGAGGGTTCTGGGTGGTAACTAACAGACTGGAGAGTACTGGGTGGTAGCTAACAGACTGGAGGGTACTGGGTGGTAACTAACATACTAGTGGGTACTGGGTGGTAACTAACAGACTGGAGGGTACTGGGTGGTAACTAACAGACTGGAGGGTACTGGGTGGTAACTAACAGACTGGAGGGTACTGGGTGGTAACTAACAGACTGGAGGGTACTGGGTGGTAACTAACAGACTAGAGGGTACTGGGTGGTAACTAACAGACTGGAGGGTACTGGGTGGTAACTAACAGACTGGAGGGTACTGGGTGGTAACTAACAGACTGGAGGGTACTGGGTGGTAACTAACAGACTGGAGGGTACTGGGTGGTAACTAACAGACTAGTGGGTTCTGGGTGGTAACTAACAGACTGGAGGGTACTGGGTGGTAACTAACAGACTAGTGGGTACTGGGTGGTAACTAACAGACTGGAGGGTACTGGGTGGTAACTAACAGACTAGTGGGTACTGGGTGGTAACTAACAGACTAGTGGGTACTGGGTGGTAACTAACAGACTAGTGGGTACTGGGTAGTAACTAACAGACTGGAGGGTTCTGGGTGGTAACTAACATACTGGATGGTACTGGGTGGTAACTAACAGACTGGAGGGTACTGGGTGGTAACTAACAGACTGGAGGGTACTGGGTGGTAACTAACAGACTGGAGGGTACTGGGTGGTAACTAACAGACTGGAGGGTACTGGGTGGTAACTAACAGACTGGAGGGTACTGGGTGGTAACTAACAGACTGGAGGGTACTGGGTGGTAACTAACAGACTGGAGGGTTCTGGGTGGTAACTAACAGACTGGAGAGTACTGGGTGGTAGCTAACAGACTGGAGGGTACTGGGTGGTAACTAACAGACTAGTGAGTACTGGGTGGTAACTAACAGACTGGAGGGTACTGGGTGGTAACTAACAGACTGGAGGGTACTGGGTGGTAACTAACATACTGGAGGGTACTGGGTGGTAACTAACATACTGGAGGGTACTGGGTGGTAACTAACAGACTGGATGGTACTGGGTGGTAACTAACAGACTGGAGGCTACTGGGTGGTAACTAACAGACTGGAGGGTACTGGGTGGTAACTAACAGACTGGAGGGTACTGGGTGGTAACTAACAGACTAGAGGGTACTGGGTGGTAACTAACAGACTGGAGGGTACTGGGTGGTAACTAACAGACTGGAGGGTTCTGGGTGGTAACTAACAGACTGGAGGGTACTGGGTGGTAGCTAACAGACTGGAGGGTACTGGGTGGTAACTAACAGACTGGAGGGTACTGGGTGGTAACTAACATACTGGAGGGTACTGGGTGATAACTAACAGACTGGAGGGTAGGTAACTTGATCTTGACATTTAGCCACTTAGCTAGAAAGTTAGCAACCCAAATGAATAGCTCGAGCCCTGATCTGGATATCATTTATTTGACATATCTTAGATTTCTTATATTTATACTCAATTTATAGTTATTAGCAGTGGCGTAGTACGCACCTCCGCAACCCGTCAGCATTTGAAAATACCCCCGGTATCCGGTATAAACAGTATATCGCCCGAGCCTAGTGAAATGTGTTCTGGGCTGGCTAACGTTGTGGTTGTGTCTTCCACATTAACCTTTTGCAGAGGTCAACAACACCACCGTGTCAGGAAGAGGAATGGCAGCCGAAGGGGCTCTTATCCGAACAACAAAACAATTAGTGGAGACATTATTACTGCAGGTACAGTATATTACATCTCAGCAGCTTCCCTCTACGGGACTGAAAACACACGTGCCCACTGGCACATACAAACACAGCATTACACACACACACACACACACACACACACACACACACACACACACACACACACACACACACACACACACACACACACACACACACACACACACACACAGACAGACAGACAGACAGACAGACAGACAGACAGACAGACAGACAGACAGACAGACAGACAGACAGACAGACAGACAGACAGACAGACAGACAGACAGACAGACAGACAGACAGACAGACAGACAGACAGACAGACAGACAGACAGACAGACAGACAGACAGACAGACAGACAGACAGACAGACAGACAGACAGACAGACAGACAGACAGACAGACAGACAGACAGACAGACAGACAGACAGACAGACAGACAGACAGGAATATAGTAACAAATACAGAATGCATTAGAATATAAAGTTAAGTTTACTATTCTATCCTACAGTATTAAAGGAATATAGTAACAAATACAGAACACATTAGAATATAAAGTTAAATTTACTAATATATCCTACAGTATTAAAGGAATAGAGTAACAAATACAGGACGCATTAGAAGATAAAATCCTGTCCCATAGTTTTTTCCAAGCCTCCCACAGATACTACCACATATGGTTTGGTTGTACTGCCGGTCCCCTCCCCCATGGCAGAGATGAAAGCGAACACAGATGAGAGAGAAAATCACAGCCCTGCAACTGGCCTCACTGCTCTTATCTGTTTATAATGCTAATGTCTGCTAATGCTACAGAGATAAACCTGACAGGACATGGAGCATTAAACGATTCCCGGGTGACCAACGATGGTGTGTGTTTGTGTGTGTCTTCCTGTGTGTGTGTGTGTGTGTGTGTGTGTGTGTGTGTGTGTGTGTGTGTGTGTGTGTGTGTGTGTGTGTGTGCCTGTGTGCGTGTGCATGTTCGTGAGCTTGATCATGAGCATGGGTGTGCATGTGCGTGTGTGTGTGTGTGTGTGTGTGTGTGTGTGTGTGTGTGTGTGTGTGTGTGTGTGTGTGTGTGTGTGTGTGTTTGACTCTACTTGCTCTGGGGTTGTCAGCCATCCTCATACTGACGCTTTAGATAATAGATGTGCTGCTCGACATGACTTCAGACCCTGAGTCCCAAATGGCACCCTATTCCCCATATAGTGCACTACTTTAGACCAGAGTCCTATGGCACTACAAAGGGCATAGAGCTCCATTTGGGATGCATTCAGACACATATCTATGCAAATGTCTCTGTCATAAAACACTGGATCAGTGCAATGGTTCAACATTCAGTCATCCAACTGCCTACGATGAAGTGGATATCCCAGCTGAGAGGAATGTAGAAGCATCCTAACCGCCATCCCCTCTATGGGAATGAGGTTGAGATGAGGAACCACCAGCCCCTCTATGGGAATGAGGTAGAGATGAGGAACCACCATCCACTCTATGGGAATGAGGTAGAGATGAGGAACCACCATCCACTCTATGGGAATGAGATAGAGATGAGGAACCACCATCCACTCTATGGGAATGAGGTAGAGATGAGGAACCACCATCCCCTCTATGGGAATGAGGTAGAGATGAGGAACCACCATCCCCTCTATGGGAATGAGGTAGAGATGAGGAACCACCATCCCCTCTATGGGAATGAGGTAGAGATGAGGAACCACCATCCCCTCTATGGGAATGAGGTAGAGATGAGGAACCACCATCCACTCTATGGGAATGAGGTAGAGATGAGGAACCACCATCCCCTCTACGGGAATGAGGTAGAGATGAGGAACCACCAGCCCCTCTATGGGAATGAGGTAGAGATGAGGAACCACCATCCACTCTACGGGAATGAGGTAGAGATGAGGAACCACTATCCCCTTTATGGGAATGAGGTAGAGATGAGGAACCACCATCCCCTTTATGGGAATGAGGTAGAGATGAGGAACCACCATCCCCTCTATGGGAATGAGGTAGAGATGAGGAACCACCATCCCCTCTACGGGAATGAGGTAGATATGAGGAACCACCATCCCCTCTATGGGAATGAGGTAGAGATGAGGAACCGCCATCCCCTCTATGGGAATGAGGTTGAGATGAGGAACCACCAGCCCCTCTATGGGAATGAGGTAGAGATGAGGAACCACCATCCCCTCTATGGGAATGAGGTAGAGATGAGGAACCACCATCCCCTTTATGGGAATGAGGTAGAGATGAGGAACCACCATCCCCTTTATGGGAATGAGGTAGAGATGAGGAACCACCATCCACTCTATGGGAATGAGGTAGAGATGAGGAACCACCATCCCCTCTATGGGAATGAGGTAGAGATGAAGAACCACCATCCACTCTATGGGAATGAGGTAGAGCTGAGGAACCACCAGCCCCTCTATGGGAATGAGGTAGAGATGAGGAACCACCATCCCCTCTATGGGAATGAGGTAGAGATGAGGAACCACCATCCCCTCTATGGGAATGAGGTAGAGATGAGGAACCACCATCCCCTCTATGGGAATGAGGTAGAGATGAGGAACCACCATCCACTCTACGGGAATGAGGTAGAGATGAGGAACCACCATCCCCTCTATGGGAATGAGGTAGAGATGAGGAACCACCAGCCCCTCTATGGGAATGAGGTAGAGATGAGGAACCACCATCCACTCTATGGGAATGAGGTAGAGATGAGGAACCACTATCCCCTCTACGGGAATGAGATAGAGATGAGGATTATAAAAACAGCTTCTCTTTTCCAAGGGGAGTTTTCCATTAAGAGTAGAGATATACTGTAACTGAACAATTCTCCTACAGACGTTTTATTAAAGCACAGCAGTAGCTACTTGATATGAAAAAAAAATAAACTACCAAAAACATTCTAGAGGAAAAATATACATAAAAATTTGGCAAGAAAACATCAAAGCTAGCAGTGCCATATTCCCACACTTCCTTCACACATCAGGGCCTCAATTATGTGTTGAAATATGCTTTGAGTGATGACTAACTAATTCATTCTGTTTGACTGCTGTGGGGTGGCTGAAATCACACACACACACACACGTTACATCTCTCTTTATGTTATTATGGAGGGTGTTTAGAGGCAACTCCACTGAGCAACCAAGCCTCATTAATTTACAGGGCTTTGATTGGTCGCGTATGACCTCTGTGATAATGCAGGGGGGCCGGACCAGGAACCAGGGAGCTAGAGATGTTCTAATTAGTCCAACAGAAGTTCTGGAACACAACGCCTTGGGGCTGACATCTACGATCCCTGATGGCTTTTAATTATCCATATACCGTCCCCTCTCCTGTCCACCAACACAACGCCTCGGGGCTGACATCTACGATCCCTGATGGCTTTTAATTATCCATATACCGTCCCCTCTCCTGTCCACCCTCACCGTCCCCTCTCCTGTCCACCAACACAACGCCTCGGGGCTGACATCTACGATCCCTGATGGCTTTTAATTATCCATATACCGTCCCCTCTCCTGTCCACCAACACAACGCCTCGGGGCTGACATCTACGATCCCTGATGGCTTTTAATTATCCATATACCGTCCCCTCTCCTGTCCACCAACACAACGCCTCGGGGCTGACATTGTTACGATCTTCGTCAGGCGAAAGAGAGGAGGACCAAGATGCAGCGTGGTGAGTATTCATTTTTATTAGAATACTTTCAATAACGACCAAAAACAATAAACTGACAAAATAAACGAAGACGCAACAGTCCCGAAAATAGTGACCACTAAACACAGGAACACACGAACAGGAACAATCACCCACAACCCACAATACAAAACAGGCTACCTAAATATGGTTCCCAATCAGAGACAACAACTAACACCTGCCTCTGATTGAGAACCATATCAGGCCAACACATAGAAATAGACAAACTAGACATACAACATAGAATGCCCACTCAGATCACACCCTGACCAAACAAAACATAGCAACATACAAAGCAAACTATGGTCAGGGCGTGACAGACATCTAAGATCCCTGATGGATTTTAATTATCCACCCTCAATGTCCTCTCTCATATCCATCCTCACCGTCCCCTCTCCTATCCACTCTCACTGTCCCCTCTCCTATCCACCCTCACTGTCCCCTCTCCTATCCACCCTCACCATCCCCTCTCCTATCCACCCTCACTGTCCCCTCTCCTATCCACCCTCACCATCCCCTCTCCTATCCACCTTCACTGTCCCCTCTCCTATCCACCCACACCCTCCCCTCTCCTATCCACCCTCACCGTCCCCTCTCCTATCCACCCTCACCGTCCCCTCTCCTATCCACCCTCACTGTCCCCTCTCCTATCCACCCTCACCATCCCCTCTCCTATCCACCCTCACCCTCCCCTCTCCTATCCACTCTCACCTTCCCCTCTCCTATCCACCCTCACCATCCCCTCTCCTATCCAAAGGACTGAGTCATGCCATGGCTTCACCTACCCAGGATAGCAAATACAGAATGTCAAAGACAGACGGATGGAATTTAATATCGTTTTTGTAGGGGGTCAAAAGAGGCATTTTGGCAGTAGGTTCTCCATGGAGGAAAGCATTAGAAAGACGACTAGAAAAGTCCACCCACTGATGCAATGCATTATAGGTGGATGGTGTGGACCTGGATACGCAAACAGTACATTGAGTTTCCTGCAAAACGGACGTCCAAGAGGAAACAGGCCTATGTTATGAGGTGCACTGTTAGTTTGACGTCATCCACGACTGGTTGAATAATTACTGTACAAGAAACAAGAAATGTGATAAATATTTCAATCACCAAAATGAATATCAACATTGCGGAAAACCTACAGTATTATGGGAACTATGGATGTTGATGTTCTACGCTAAGCTAACGCTCCTATCTAGCAGATGGTCTCAGTCTGAGGAGACAGTTGAAAGCTGTGTGGATTACGCCATCTAAATAGTTGGGTGACTTAGCCAATAGTCTAGCAGTGTGAAGGATGTGATATTAACCCTATGGACAGGCCAACTCCAGGACAGATGGATGTCAAAGAACAAGCCAAAGACCAAGACTCTCACTGACTGATATCTCAGAAAGGAGTCTCAGAGACTCTCACTGACTGATATCTCAGAAGGGAGTCTAGAGACACTCACTGACTGATATCTCAGAAGGGAGTCTAGAGACACTCACTGACTGATATCTCAGAAGGGAGTCTCAGATACACTCACTGACTGATATCTCAGAAGGGAGTCTCAGAGACACTCACTGACTGATATCTCAGAAGGGAGTCTCAGAGACACTCACTGACTGATATCTCAGAAGGGAGTCTCAGAGACACTCACTGACTGGTGTCTCAGAAGGGAGTCTCAGAGACTCTCACTGACTGATATCTCAGAAGGGAGTCTCAGAGACACTCACTGACTGATATCTCAGAAGGGAGTCTTAGAGAGACTCACTGACTGATATCTCAGAAGGGAGTCTCAGATACACTCACTGACTGATGTCTCAGAAGGGAGTCTAGAGACACTCACTGACTGATATCTCAGAAGGGAGTCTCAGATACACTCACTGACTGATATCTCAGAAGGGAGTCTAGAGACACTCACTGACTGAAATCTCAGAAGGGAGTCTCAGAGACACTCACTGACTGATGTCTCAGAAGGGAGTCGAGAGACACTCACTGACTGATGTCTCAGAAGGGAGTCTCAGAGACTCTCACTGACTGATATCTCAGAAGGGAGTCTCAGAGACACTCACTGACTGATATCTCAGAAGGGAGTCTTAGAGAGACTCACTGACTGATATCTCAGAAGGGAGTCTCAGATACACTCACTGACTGATGTCTCAGAAGGGAGTCTAGAGACACTCACTGACTGATATCTCAGAAGGGGAGTCTCAGAGACACTCACTGACTGATATCTCAGAAGGGAGTCTCAGAGACACTCACTGACTGATATCTCAGAAGGGAGTCTCAGAGACACTCACTGACTGATATCTCAGAAGGGAGTCTTAGAGAGACTCACTGACTGATGTCTCAGAAGGGAGTCTAGAGAGACTCACTGACTGATATCTCTGAAGGGAGTTTCAGAGACACTCACTGACTGATATCTCAGAAGGGAGTCTCAGAGACACTCACTGACTGATATCTCAGAAGGGAGTCTCAGATACACTCACTGACTGATGTCTCAGAAGGGAGTCTAGAGACACTCACTGACTGATATCTCAGAAGGGAGTCTCAGAGACACTCACTGACTGATATCTCAGAAGGGAGTCTCAGAGACACTCACTGACTGATATCTCAGAAGGGAGTCTCAGATACACTCACTGACTGATGTCTCAGAAGGGAGTCTAGAGACACTCACTGACTGATATCTCAGAAGGGAGTCTCAGAGACACTCACTGACTGATATCTCAGAAGGGAGTCTCAGAGACACTCACTGACTGATATCTCAGAAGGGAGTCTTAGAGAGACTCACTGACTGATGTCTCAGAAGGGAGTCTAGAGAGACTCACTGACTGATATCTCTGAAGGGAGTTTCAGAGACACTCACTGACTGATATCTCAGAAGGGAGTCTCAGAGACACTCACTGACTGATATCTCAGAAGGGAGTCTCAGATACACTCACTGACTGATGTCTCAGAAGGGAGTCTAGAGACACTCACTGACTGATATCTCAGAAGGGAGTCTCAGAGACACTCACTGACTGATATCTCAGAAGGGAGTCTCAGAGACACTCACTGACTGATATCTCAGAAGGGAGTCTCAGATACACTCACTGACTGATGTCTCAGAAGGGAATCTAGAGACACTCACTGACTGATATCTCAGAAGGGAGTCTCAGAGACACTCACTGACTGATGTCTCAGAAGGGAGTCTCAGAGACACTCACTGACTGATATCTCAGAAGGGAGTCTCAGATACACTCACTGACTGATGTCTCAGAAGGGAGTCTAGAGACACTCACTGACTGATATCTCAGAAGAGAGTCTCAGAGACACTCACTGACTGATGTCTCAGAAGGGAGTCTAGAGACACTCACTGACTGATATCTCAGAAGGGAGTCTCAGAGACACTCACTGACTGATATCTCAGAAGGGAGTCTAGAGACACTCACTGACTGATATCTCAGAAGAGAGTCTCAGAGACACTCACTGACTGATGTCTCAGAAGGGAGTCTAGAGACACTCACTGACTGATATCTCAGAAGGGAGTCTCAGAGACACTCACTGACTGATATCTCAGAAGGGAGTCTCAGATACACTCACTGACTGATGTCTCAGAAGGGAGTCTAGAGACACTCACTGACTGAAATCTCAGAAGGGAGTCTAGACAAGTCCTATAGTCCTACTGTCATAACATAACCCACCAGTCCTATAGTCCTACTGTCATAACATAACCCACCAGTCCTATAGTCCTACTGTCATAACATAACCCACCAGTCAGTCCTACTGTCATAACATAACCCACCAGTCAGTCCTACTGTCATAACATAACCCACCGGTCAGTCCTATAGTCCTACTGTCATAACATAACCCACCAGTCAGTCCTATAGTCCTACTGTCATAACATAACCCACCAGTCCTATAGTCCTACTGTCATAACATAACCCACCAGTCAGTCCTACTGTCATAACATAACCCACCAGTCAGTCCTACTGTCATAACATAACCCACCGGTCAGTCCTATAGTCCTACTGTCATAACATAACCCACCAGTCAGTCCTATAGTCCTACTGTCATAACATAACCCACCAGTCCTATAGTCCTACTGTCATTACATAACCCACCAGTCCTATAGTCCTACTGTCATAACATAACCCACCAGTCCTATAGTCCTACTGTCATAACATAACCCACCAGTCCTATAGTCCTACTGTCATTACATAACCCACCAGTCAGTCCTACTGTCATAACATAACCCACCAGTCCTATAGTCCTACTGTCTTAACATAACCCCCCAGTCCTATAGTCCTACTGTCATAACATAACCCACCAGTCCTATAGTCCTACTGTCATAACATAACCCACCAGTCCTATAGTCCTACTGTCATAACATAACCCACCAGTCCTATAGTCCTACTGTCATAACATAACCCACCAGTCCTATAGTCCTACTGTCATTACATAACCCACCAGTCCTATAGTCCTACTGTCATAACATAACCCACCAGTCCTATAGTCCTACTGTCATAACATAACCCACCAGTCCTATAGTCCTACTGTCATAACATAACCCACCAGTCCTATAGTCCTACTGTCATAACATAACCCACCAGTCAGTCCTACTGTCATAACATAACCCACCAGTCAGTTCTACTGTCATAACATAACCCACCAGTCCTATAGTCCTACTGTCATTACATAACCCACCAGTCCTATAGTCCTACTGTCATTACATAACCCACCAGTCCTATAGTCCTACTGTCATAATATAACCCACCAGTCCTATAGTCCTACTGTCATAACATAACCCACCAGTCCTATAGTCTTACTGTCATAACATAACCCACCAGTCCTATAGTCCTACTGTCATAACATAACCCACCAGTCCTATAGTCCTACTGTCATACCATAACCCACCAGTCCTATAGTCCTACTGTCATTACATAACCCACCAGTCAGTCCTACTGTCATAACATAACCCACCAGTCCTATAGTCCTACTGTCATAACATAACCCACCAGTCCTATAGTCCTAATGTCATAACCCACCAGTCAGTCCTATAGTCCTACTGTCATAACATAACCCACCAGTCCTATAGTCCTACTGTCATAACATAACCCACCAGTCCTATAGTCCTAATGTCATAACATAACCCACCAGTCAGTCCTATAGTCCTACTGTCATTACATAACCCACCAGTCCTATAGTCCTACTGTCATAACATAACCCACCAGTCCTATAGTCCTACTGTCATAACATAACCCACCAGTCAGTCCTACTGTCATTACATAACCCACCAGTCCTATAGTCCTACTGTCATAACATATCCCACCAGTCCTATAGTCCTACTGTCATTACATAACCCACCAGTCAGTCCTACTGTCATAACATAACCCACAAGTCCTATAGTCCAGCTGTCATAAAATATCCCACCAGTCCTATAGTCCTACTGTCATAACATAACCCACCAGTCAGTCCTACTGTCATAACATAACCCACAAGTCCTATAGTCCTACTGTCATAACATAACCCACCAGTCATATAGTCCTACTGTCATAACATAACCCACCAGTCCTATAGTCCTACTGTCATAACATAACCCACCAGTCCTATAGTCCTACTGTCATAACATAACCCACCAGTCAGTCCTACTGTCATAACATAACCCACCAGTCCTATAGTCCTACTGTCATAACATAACCCACCAGTCAGTCCTACTGTCATAACATAACCCACCAGTCAGTCCTACTGTCATAACATAACCCACCAGTCCTATAGTCCTACTGTCATAACATAACCCACAAGTCCTATAGTCCTACTGTCATAACATAACCCACAAGTCCTATAGTCCTACTGTCATAACATAACCCACCAGTCCTATAGTCCTACTGTCATAACATAACCCACCAGTCCTATAGTCCTACTGTCATAACATAACCCACCAGTCAGTCCTACTGTCATAACATAACCCACCAGTCAGTCCTACTGTCATAACATAACCCACCAGTCCTATAGTCCTACTGTCATAACATAACCCACCAGTCAGTCCTACTGTCATAACATAACCCACCAGTCAGTCCTACTGTCATAACATAACACACCAGTCCTATAGTCCTACTGTCATAACATAACCCACCAATCCTATAGTCCTACTGTCATAACATAACCCACCAGTCCTATAGTCCTACTGTCATAACATAACCCACCAGTCAGTCCTACTGTCATAACATAACCCACCAGTCAGTCCTACTGTCATAACATAACCCACCAGTCCTATAGTCCTACTGTCATAACATAACCCACAAGTCCTATAGTCCTACTGTCATAACATAACCCACAAGTCCTATAGTCCTACTGTCATAACATAACCCACCAGTCCTATAGTCCTACTGTCATAACATAACCCACCAGTCAGTCCTACTGTCATAACATAACCCACCAGTCAGTCCTACTGTCATAACATAACCCACCAGTCCTATAGTCCTACTGTCATAACATAACCCACAAGTCCTATAGTCCTACTGTCATAACATAACCCACAAGTCCTATAGTCCTACTGTCATAACATAACCCACCAGTCCTATAGTCCTACTGTCATAACATAACCCACCAGTCCTAAAGTCCTACTGTCATAACATAACCCACCAGTCATAACATAACCCACAAGTCCTATAGTCCTACTGTCATAACATAACCCACCAGTCCTATAGTCCTACTGTCATAACATAACCCACCAGTCCTATAGTCCTACTGTCATAACATAACCCACCAGTCCTATAGTCCTACTGTCATAACATAACCCACCAATCCTATAGTCCTACTGTCATAACATAACCCACCAGTCCTATAGTCCTACTGTCATAACACAACAAACCAGTCCTATAGTCCTACTGTCATAACATAACCCACCAGTCAGTCCTACTGTCATAACATAACCCACCAGTCCAGTCAGTCATAGAGTCCTACTGTCATAACATAACCCACCAGTCCTATAGTCCTACTGTCATAACATAACCCACCAGTCAGTCCTATAGTCCTACTGTCATAACATAACCCACCAGTCAGTCCTATAGTCCTACTGTCATTACATAACCCACCAGTCCTATAGTCCTACTGTCATAACACAACACACCAGTCCTATAGTCCTACTGTCATAACATAACCCACCAGTCCTATAGTCCTACTGTCATAACATAACCTACCAGTCAGTCATAGAGTCCTACTGTCATAACATAACCCACAAGTCCTATAGTCCTACTGTCATTACATAACCCACCAGTCCTATAGTCCTACTGTCATAACGTAACCCACCAGTCCTATAGTCCTACTGTCATTACATAACCCACCAGTCAGTCCTACTGTCATAACATAACCCACCAGTCCTATAGTCCTACTGTCATAACATAACCCACCAGTCAGTCCTACTGTCATAACATAACCCACCAGTCAGTCCTACTGTCATAACATAACACACCAGTCCTATAGTCCTACTGTCATAACATAACCCACCAATCCTATAGTCCTACTGTCATAACATAACCCACCAGTCCTATAGTCCTACTGTCATAACATAACCCACCAGTCCTATAGTCCTACTGTCATTACATAACCCACCAGTCCTATAGTCCTACTGTCATTACATAACCCACCAGTCCTATAGTCCTACTGTCATAACATAACCCACCAGTCAGTCCTATAGTCCTACTGTCATAACATAACCAACCAGTCCTATAGTCCTACTGTCATAACATAACCCACCAGTCCTATAGTCCTACTGTCATAACATAACCCACCAGTCCTATAGTCCTACTGTCATAACACAACACACCAGTCCTATAGTCCTACTGTCATAACATAACCCACCAGTCAGTCCTACTGTCATAACATAACCCACCAGTCAGTCATAGAGTCCCACTGTCATAACATAACCCACAAGTCCTATAGTCCTACTGTCATAACATAACCCACCAGTCAGTCCTACTGTCATAACATAACCCACCAGTCCTATAGTCCTACTGTCATAACATAACCCACCAGTCCTATAGTCCTACTGTCATAACATAACCCACCAGTCCTATAGTCCTACTGTCATAACATAACCCACCAGTCAGTCCTACTGTCATAACATAACCCACCAGTCCTATAGTCCTACTGTCATAACATAACCCACCAGTCAGTCCTACTGTCATAACATAACCCACCAGTCAGTCCTACTGTCATAACATAACCCACCAGTCCTATAGTCCTACTGTCATAACATAACCCACCAGTCCTATAGTCCTACTGTCATAACATAACCCACCAGTCCTATAGTCCTACTGTCATTACATAACCCACCAGTCCTATAGTCCTACTGTCATAACATAACCCACCAGTCCTATAGTCCTACTGTCATAACATAACCCACCAGTCCTATAGTCCTACTGTCATAACACAACACACCAGTCCTATAGTCCTACTGTCATAACATAACCCACCAGTCAGTCCTACTGTCATAACATAACCTACCAGTCCTATAGTCCTACTGTCATTACATAACCCACCAGTCAGTCCAACTGTCATAACATAACCCACCAGTCCTATAGTCCTACTGTCATAACATAACCCACCAGTCCTATAGTCCTACTGTCATTACATAACCCACCAGTCCTATAGTCCTACTGTCATAACATAACCCACCAGTCCTATAGTCCTACTGTCATAACATAACCCACCAGTCCTATAGTCCTACTGTCATAACATAACCCACCAGTCCTATAGTCCTACTGTCATAACATAACCCACCAGTCCTATAGTCCTACTGTCATAACATAACCCACCAGTCCTATAGTCCTACTGTCATAACATAACCCACCAGTCCTATAGTCCTACTGTCATAACATAACCCACCAGTCCTATAGTCCTACTGTCATTACATAACCCACCAGTCCTATAGTCCTACTGTCATAACATAACCCACCAGTCCTATAGTCCTACTGTCATGACATAACCCACCAGTCCTATAGTCCTACTGTCATAACATAACCCACCAGTCCTATAGTCCTACTGTCATAACATAACCCACCAGTCCTATAGTCCTACTGTCATAACATAACCCACCAGTCCTATAGTCCTACTGTCATAACATAACCCACCAGTCGGTCCTACTGTCATAACATAACCCACCAGTCCTATAGTCCTACTGTCATTACATAACCCACCAGTCCTATAGTCCTACTGTCATTACATAACCCACCAGTCCTATAGTCCTACTGTCATTACATAACCCACCAGTCCTATAGTCCTACTGTCATAACATAACCCACCAGTCAGTCCTATAGTCCTACTGTCATAACACAACACACCAGTCCTATAGTCCTACTGTCATAACATAACCCACCAGTCAGTCCTACTGTCATAACATAACCCACCAGTCAGTCATAGAGTCCTACTGTCATAACATAACCCACCAGTCCTATAGTCCTACTGTCATAACATAACCCACCAGTCAGTCCTACTGTCATAACATAACCCACCAGTCAGTCCTACTGTCATAACATCACCCACCAGTCCTATAGTCCTACTGTCATAACATAACCCACCAGTCAGTCCTACTGTCATAACATAACCCACCAGTCAGTCCTACTGTCATAACATAACCCACCAGTCCTATAGTCCTACTGTCATAACACAACCCACCAGTCAGTCATAGAGTCCTACTGTCATAACATAACCCACCAGTCCTATAGTCCCACTGTCATAACACAACCCACCAGTCAGTCATAGAGTCCTACTGTCATAACACAACACACCAGTCCTATAGTCCTACTGTCATAACATAACCCACCAGTCAGTCCTACTGTCATAACATAACCCACCAGTCAGTCATAGAGTCCTACTGTCATAACATAACCCACAAGTCCTATAGTCCTACTGTCATAACATAACCCACCAGTCAGTCCTACTGTCATAACATAACCCACCAGTCCTATAGTCCTACTGTCATAACATAACCCACCAGTCCTATAGTCCTACTGTCATAACATAACGCACCAGTCCTATAGTCCTACTGTCATAACATAACCCACCAGTCAGTCCTACTGTCATAACATAACCCACCAGTCCTATAGTCCTACTGTCATAACATAACCCACCAGTCAGTCCTACTGTCATAACATAACCCACCAGTCAGTCCTACTGTCATAACATAACCCACCAGTCCTATAGTCCTACTGTCATAACATAACCCACCAGTCCTATAGTCCTACTGTCATAACATAACCCACCAGTCCTATAGTCCTACTGTCATTACATAACCCACCAGTCCTAGTCCTATAGTCCTACTGTCATAACATAACCCACCAGTCCTATAGTCCTACTGTCATAACATAACCCACCAGTCCTATAGTCCTACTGTCATAACACAACACACCAGTCCTATAGTCCTACTGTCATAACATAACCCACCAGTCCTATAGTCCTACTGTCATAACATAACCCACCAGTCCTATAGTCCTACTGTCATTACATAACCCACCAGTCAGTCCTACTGTCATAACATAACCCACCAGTCAGTCCTACTGTCATAACATAACCCACCAGTCCTATAGTCCTACTGTCATTACATAACCCACCAGTCAGTCCAACTGTCATAACATAACCCACCAGTCCTATAGTCCTACTGTCATAACATAACCCACCAGTCCTATAGTCCTACTGTCATTACATAACCCACCAGTCCTATAGTCCTACTGTCATAACATAACCCACCAGTCCTATAGTCCTACTGTCATAACATAACCCACCAGTCCTATAGTCCTACTGTCATAACATAACCCACCAGTCCTGTAGTCCTACTGTCATAACATAACCCACCAGTCCTATAGTCCTACTGTCATAACATAACCCACCAGTCCTATAGTCCTACTGTCATAACATAACCCACCAGTCCTATAGTCCTACTGTCATAACATAACCCACCAGTCCTATAGTCCTACTATCATAACATAACCCACCAGTCCTATAGTCCTACTGTCATTACATAACCCACCAGTCCTATAGTCCTACTGTCATAACATAACCCACCAGTCCTATAGTCCTACTGTCATAACATAACCCACCAGTCCTATAGTCCTACTGTCATAACATAACCCACCAGTCCTATAGTCCTACTGTCATAACATAACCCACCAGTCCTATAGTCCTACTGTCATAACATAACCCACCAGTCCTATAGTCCTACTGTCATAACATAACCCACCAGTCGGTCCTACTGTCATAACATAACCCACCAGTCCTATAGTCCTACTGTCATTACATAACCCACCAGTCCTATAGTCCTACTGTCATTACATAACCCACCAGTCCTATAGTCCTACTGTCATTACATAACCCACCAGTCCTGTAGTCCTACTGTCATAACATAACCCACCAGTCAGTCCTATAGTCCTACTGTCATAACACAACACACCAGTCCTATAGTCCTACTGTCATAACATAACCCACCAGTCAGTCCTACTGTCATAACATAACCCACCAGTCCTATAGTCCTACTGTCATAACATAACCCACCAGTCCTATAGTCCTACTGTCATTACATAACCCACCAGTCCTATAGTCCTACTGTCATAACATAACCCACCAGTCCTATAGTCCTACTGTCATAACATAACCCACCAGTCAGTCCTACTGTCATAACATAACCCACCAGTCAGTCCTACTGTCATAACATAACCCACCAGTCCTATAGTCCTACTGTCATAACATAACCCACCAGTCAGTCCTACTGTCATAACATAACCCACCAGTCAGTCCTACTGTCATAACATAACCCACCAGTCCTATAGTCCTACTGTCATAACACAACCCACCAGTCAGTCATAGAGTCCTACTGTCATAACATAACCCACCAGTCCTATAGTCCCACTGTCATAACACAACCCACCAGTCAGTCATAGAGTCCTACTGTCATAACAATAACATAACCCACCAGTCCTTTAGTCCTACTGTCATAACACAACCCACCAGTCAGTCATAGAGTCCTACTGTCATAACATCACCCACCAGTCAGTCATAGAGTCCTACTGTCATAACATATTCATATCGTCCATCTCACACATTAGCAGAATCACTACTCCAGTCTCTTTAGCCAGAGGCGACATACAGTGTCTGTCTCCCCAGCCTGCGGACTTCAAAACAAATGGTGTGCAGGGAATGACATTCTCCTTCTCTCCATGTCCCCTCCTTCCCTTCATCCCTCCTCTCCTCACCACCTCCACTACACCGGCTACACCGGCGATGTCACTGCAACCCACGAGAACCGAGAAACAATTTAAATGTCAGCTGTTTCCTTCTAACGTTATTCCATTCCGACTAGCACTCGGGTGGTCATTACGCACGCACGCACGCACCCACCAGAACACACACACAGAGGCACGCACAGTAATACCGATAACGTAGAAAATACAAGGCTACCATACCTTTGTTCACTCTCCGCAGTATTTGACATCTGCATTTGAAAGAAAGAGCTATCATACTGGCATCTCTCAGTGCGCGCTGGTACGACGCTTGTCCGAGGGCTCTGCTGGTGGTGTAGCGGATTCGGTGCACGGGTATCTGTATTCCCCGCACATAGCAGGAGACAGAGAGCTCGTCTCAGCGGAGGACGGTTACGGTAGCCCACACTTATTTGCGAGCCGCTCCTGGCAGTGTAACGTAACAGTAACGGCAGATAGAAGCATCTATCCCTGCAGCAGGAACCGTGATGTATTCCGTTTCATCACCCCTCAATTCCGTCATGAAATTATATATTTTATCTTCTCTCTCTCGCATTAAAAAATATATACGCGTGGAATTGAATTGAAAGGCGTGCGCGTGAACCACTGATGAGAGCTTCAGGTAAACAGAAAAAGGATAATCTGTGCGTGCACCGTGCACCGTGCACACCCACCACCACCATCCGCTTCGTTGCGGGCTGTCTCGCTGATGTTGAGATTAACAGTCTGTGCTGTGATGAGGGAGGAAGGGAAGGTGGCGGGGTTTAAACTCTCCACTGTATAGCCTACTATGGCGGCTTGCTGCTGGTACACACGTCTACTACTACCTCGCGTTGGTCGGCAGATAAATACTTTATGTTTTCCATCAATGGATTGTTTCCCTTCCTCTCTCCAAAGCCAGGAGGAGCAGGAGGGTTTCTGGTGCTCTGTTCTGTTCTGTTAAACCAGGTGGTGGATGTTCTGTTCTCGACTCCACATTATCATGATGTTCTGTTCTCAACACCACATTATCATGATGTTCTGTTCTGTTAAACCAGGTGGTGGATGTTCTGTTCTCAACACCACATTATCATGATGTTCTGTTCTCAACTCCACATTATCATGATGTTCTGTTCTCAACTCCACATTATCATGATGTTCTGTTCTGTTAAACCAGGTGGTGGATGTTCTGTTCTCAACGCCACATTATCATGATGCTCTGTTCTCAACTCCACATTATCATGATGTTCTGTTCTGTTAAACCAGGTGGTGGATGTTCTGTTCTCAACGCCACATTATCATAATGTTCTGTTCTCAACACCACATTATCATGATGTTCTGTTCTCAACGCCACATTATCATAATGTTCTGTTCTCAACGCCAAATTATCATGATGTTCTGTTCTCAACGCCACATTATCATAATGTTCTATTCTCAACGCCACATTATCATGATGTTCTGTTCTCAACGCCACATTATCATGATGTTCTGTTCTGTTAAACCAGGTGGTGGATGTTCTGTTCTCGACTCCACATTATCACGATGTTCTGTTCTCAACTCCACATTATCATGATGTTCTGTTCTCAACTTCACATTATCATGATGTTCTGTTCTCAACTCCACATTATCATGATGTTCTGTTCTCAACTCCACATTATCATAATGTTCTGTTCTCAACTCCACATTATCATGACGTTCTGTTCTCGACTCCACATTATCATAATGTTCTGTTGTGTTCTCAACTCCACATTATCATGATGTTCTGTTCTCGACTCCACATTATCATGATGTTCTGTTCTCAACTCCACATTATCATGATGTTCTGTTCTCAACTCCACATTATCATGATGTTCTGTTCTCGACTCCACATTATCATGGTGTTCTGTTCTCAACACCACATTATCATGATGTTCTGTTCTGTTAAACCAGGTGGTGGATGTTCTGTTCTCAACTCCACATTATCATGATGTTCTGTTCTCAACTCCACATTATCATGATGTTCTGTTCTCAACTCCACATTATCATGATGTTCTGTTCTCAACACCACATTATCATGATGTTCTGTTCTGTTAAACCAGGTGGTGGATGTTCTGTTCTCAACTCCACATTATCATGATGTTCTGTTCTCAACTCCACATTATCATGATGTTCTGTTCTCAACACCACATTATCATGATGTTCTGTTCTGTTAAACCAGGTGGTGGATGTTCTGTTCTCAACACCACATTATCATGATGTTCTGTTCTCAACACCATATTATCATAATGTTCTGTTCTGTTCTCAACTCCACATTATCATGATGTTCTGTTCTCAACACCACATTATCATGATGTTCTGTTCTCAACTCCACATTATCATGATGTTCTGTTCTCAACTCCACATTATCATAATGTTCTGTTCTCAACTCCACATTATCATGATGTTCTGTTCTCAACACCACATTATCATGATGTTCTGTTCTGTTAAACCAGGTGGTGGATGTTCTGTTCTCAACACCACATTATCATGATGTTCTGTTCTCAACACCATATTATCATAATGTTCTGTTCTGTTCTCAACTCCACATTATCATGATGTTCTGTTCTCAACACCACATTATCATGATGTTCTGTTCTCAACTCCACATTATCATGATGTTCTGTTCTCAACTCCACATTATCATAATGTTCTGTTCTCAACTCCACATTATCATGATGTTCTACTCCACATTATCATGATGTTCTGTTCTCAACTCCACATTATCATAATGTTCTGTTCTCAACTCCACATTATCATGATGTTCTGTTCTCAACTCCACATTGTCATAATGTTCTGTTCTCAACTCCACATTGTCATAATGTTCTGTTCTCAACTCCACATTATCATGATGTAGAGTCAGATTGAGATAAGAGAAGTGTCATGGGGGGTATTGTGTGTTTGTGTCTGTTTATTATGAAGATTTTGTCTCTCTCTCTCTCTCCTCTCTCTCTCTCTCTCTCTCTCTCTCCTCTCTCTCTGCTGATAAGCAAAAACAAGAGAGAGAGAGAGAGAGTCACATTCGAGCAGCCAAGCACAGCTACCCAAATGCAATTAATACTACACATTTTCCCCTCTCGTCTTTCTCTACACCCTCCATTACTCAGCAGAGTCCAGCTCTCCATTCAATTCAATAAAGTCACACATTTACATTTGTGTCTTCTGGGGGGGGGGGGGGGGGGGTGAAAAAT
>NC_092096.1:11102665-11105165 GCF_045679555.1 Salvelinus alpinus | reverse complement strand
CATAGTGTCTGTAGTGGGTAACAGACTGAACACAGTAAACAGTAAAGGGGACATAGTGTCTGTAGTGGGTAACAGACTGAACACAGGAAACAGTGAAGGGGACATAGTGTCTGTAGTGGGTAACAGACTGAACACAGGAAACAGTGAATGGGACATAGTGTCTGTAGTGGGTAACAGACTGAACACAGTAAACAGTGAAGGGGAAATAGTGTCTGTAGTGGGTAACAGACTGAACACAGTAAACAGTGAAGGGGACATAGTGTCTGTAGTGGGTAACAGACTGAACACAGTAAACAGTGAAGGGGACATAGTGTCTGTAGTGGGTAACAGACTGAACACAGTAAACAGTGAAGGGGAAATAGTGTCTGTAGTGGGTAACAGACTGAACACAGTAAACAGTGAAGAGGACATAGTGTCTGTAGTGGGTAACAGACTGAACACAGTAAACAGTGAAGGGGACATAGTGTCTGTAGTGGGTAACAGACTGAACACAGTAAACAGTGAAGGGGACATAGTGTCTGTAGTGGGTAACAGACTGAACACAGTAAACAGTGAAGGGGAAATAGTGTCTGTAGTGGGTAACAGACTGAACACAGTAAACAGTGAAGGGGACATAGTGTCTGTAGTGGGTAACAGACTGAACACAGTAAACAGTGAAGGGGACATAGTGTCTGTAGTGGGTAACAGACTGAACACAGTAAACAGTGAAGGGGACATAGTGTCTGTAGTGGGTAACAGACTGAACACAGTAAACAGTGAAGGGGGCATAGTGTCTGTAGTGGGTAACAGACTGAACACAGTAAACAGTGAAGAGGACATAGTGTCTGTAGTGGGTAACAGACTGAACACAGTAAACAGTGAAGGGGGCATAGTGTCTGTAGTGGGTAACAGACTGAACACAGTAAACAGTGAAGAGGACATAGTGTCTGTAGTGGGTAACAGACTGAACACAGTAAACAGTGAAGGGGACATAGTGTCTGTAGTGGGTAACAGACTGAACACAGTAAACAGTGAAGGGGGCATAGTGTCTGTAGTGGGTAACAGACTGAACACAGTAAACAGTGAAGAGGACATAGTGTCTGTAGTGGGTAACAGACTGAACACAGTAAACAGTGAAGGGGGCATAGTGTCTGTAGTGGGTAACAGACTGAACACAGTAAACAGTGAAGAGGACATAGTGTCTGTAGTGGGTAACAGACTGAACACAGTAAACAGTGAAGGGGGCATAGTGTCTGTAGTGGGTAACAGACTGAACACAGTAAACAGTGAAGGGGGCATAGTGTCTGTAGTGGGTAACAGACTGAACACAGTAAACAGTGAAGAGGACATAGTGTCTGTAGTGGGTAACAGACTGAACACAGTAAACAGTGAAGGGGACATAGTGTCTGTAGTGGGTAACAGACTGAACACAGTAAACAGTGAAGGGGACATAGTGTCTGTAGTGGGTAACAGACTGAACACAGTAAACAGTGAAGGGGACATAGTGTCTGTAGTGGGTAACAGACTGAACACAGTAAACAGTGAAGGGGACATAGTGTCTGTAGTGGGTAACAGACTGAACACAGTAAACAGTGAAGGGGACATAGTGTCTGTAGTGGGTAACAGACTGAACACAGTAAACAGTGAAGAGGACATAGTGTCTGTAGTGGGTAACAGACTGAACACAGTAAACAGTGAAGGGGACATAGTGTCTGTAGTGGGTAACAGACTGAACACAGTAAACAGTGAAGGGGACATAGTGTCTGTAGTGGGTAACAGACTGAACACAGTAAACAGTGAAGGGGACATAGTGTCTGTAGTGGGTAACAGACTGAACACAGTAAACAGTGAAGGGGACATAGTGTCTGTAGTGGGTAACAGACTGAACACAGTAAACAGTGAAGGGGACATAGTGTCTGTAGTGGGTAACAGACTGAACACAGTAAACAGTGAAGGGGACATAGTGTCTGTAGTGGGTAACAGACTGAACACAGTAAACAGTGAAGGGGGCATAGTGTCTGTAGTGGGTAACAGACTGAACACAGTAAACAGTGAAGAGGACATAGTGTCTGTAGTGGGTAACAGACTGAACACAGTAAACAGTGAAGGGGACATAGTGTCTGTAGTGGGTAACAGACTGAACACAGTAAACAGTGAAGGGGGCATAGTGTCTGTAGTGGGTAACAGACTGAACACAGTAAACAGTGAAGGGGACATAGTGTCTGTAGTGGGTAACAGACTGAACACAGTAAACAGTGAAGGGGACATAGTGTCTGTAGTGGGTAACAGACTGAACACAGTAAACAGTGAAGGGGACATAGTGTCTGTAGTGGGTAACAGACTGAACACAGTAAACAGTGAAGGGGACATAGTGTCTGTAGTGGGTAACATACTGAACACAGTAAACAGTGAAGGGGACATAGTGTCTGTAGTGGGTAACAGACTGAACACAGTAAACAGTGAAGGGGACATAGTGTCTGTAGTGGGTAACAGACTGAACACAGTAAACAGTGAAGGGGAC
>NC_092096.1:11092665-11097665 GCF_045679555.1 Salvelinus alpinus | reverse complement strand
AGAGCCCCACTCCCTATACAGTGCACTACTTTAGACCAGAGCCCCACTCCCTATATAGTGCACTACTTTAGACCAGAGCCCCACTCCCTATATAGTGCACTACTTTAGACCAGAGCCCCACTCCCTATATAGTGCACTACTTTAGACCAGAGCCCCACTCCCTATACAGTGCACTACTTTAGACCAGAGCCCCACTCCCTATATAGTGCACTACTTTAGACCAGAGCCCCACTCCCTATATAGTGCACTACTTTAGACCAGAGCCCCACTCCCTATATAGTGCACTACTTTAGACCAGACTTCCACTCCCTATATAGTGCACTAGTTTTGACCAGGGCCCCACTCCCTATACAGTGCACTACTTTAGACCAGAGCCCCACTCCCTATACAGTGCACTACTTTAGACCAGAGCCCCACTCCCTATATAGTGCACTAGTTTAGACCAGACTTCCACTCCCTATATAGTGCACTAGTTTTGACCAGGGCCCCACTCCCTATATAGTGCACTACTTTAGACCAGAGCCCCACTCCCTATATAGTGCACTAGTTTAGACCAGAGCCCTATGGTGATGGGCCCATGTGTCTTTGTGCTCTGCGTGGGTTATCCACTGCAGGAGAGGGACGGTGGATGTACCCTGTGTGTCCCCTAGTCCCACCCACTCCCTGCTACAAGCACTAATTGAAAGGCCTACGCAGCAAGGTCCCCAAACTCCACAACTTGTCCTTTATTTTAAACTATGTGGGTCCCAAAGAGGAGAGGGAGGGAGGGAGGGAGGGAGGGAGGGAGGGAGGGAGGGAGGGAGGGAGGGAGGGAGGCGGACAGACAAAGAAAGAGACAACAAGAGAAAGATAGAAATGGAGAAAGAGAGAAGAAGAAAGAGCAGTAGAATAGAGGGAGGACAGTTCCATCAACCAGGACAATGTTTGATCAATGGGTCACATGATGACTTGGAGTTTCAGTGCAGGAAGTAGATGGATGACCTGCTGACTGGCTGACTGGCTGATAGAAGAGGAGGTTAGGATTGGACAGAGACAGACCCTGCTACTGGCTGACTGACTGACTGACTGGGTGACGGACTGACTGGCTGACTGACTGGGTGACTGACTGACTGACTGGCTGACTGACTGGCTGACTGACTGGCTGACTGGCTGATAGAAGAGGAGGTTAGGATTGGACATAGACAGACCCTGCTACTGGCTTACTGACTGGCTGACTGACTGGCTGACTGGCTGGTTTGCTTACTGACTGGCTGACTGACTGACTGGCTGACTGACTGGCTGGTTTGCTTACTGACTGGCTGACTGACTGGGCTACAGAGTAGCGCAGCGCACTAAGGCACTGCATCTCAGTGCTAGAGGAGTCACTACATACCCTGGTTTGATTCCAGGCTGTATCACATCCGGACGTGATTGGGAGTCCCATAGGGCGGCGCACAATTGGCCCAGCGTCGCCCGGATTTGGCCGGTGTAGGCCGTCACTGTAAATAAGAATTTGTTCTTAACTGACTTACCTAGTTAAATAAAGGTTAAACGAAGAAAACAACTATGCTAACTGGGTGAAGTTTGCTGGCTGGCCTACAGGGGGCGCTCTTTCTCTGGTTTGGTCATAAACAGGCTGGATGGAGGTGTTCTGTACTGTAAAACACAGTTATAACAACACCAAGGAATACCAAGGAATACATACTAAGTAGTGTGATGTGTGTGTGATGTGTGAGTGTGATGTGTGAGTGTGATGTGTGTGTGTGATGTGTGATGTGTGATGTGTGATGTGTGTGTGTGTGTGTGTACACGTGTTCCAACATGACTCACTGGGCACTGACGTCAATTCAACATCTATTCCAAGTTGCTTCCATCTCATTTGGAAACAACATTGTCATGACGTGACGACGTGGAAAAGACATTGATTCAACCAGTGCGTGTCCAGTGGGGAGTGAGTGAGGGTCACAGCGACCCTGTATCTGACCCTAACAGGTTATGGAGTGTGAGCCAGAATGTCTACAACGTGTGAATGTGAAACACTGAGAGCATCGGCTGGCAGGGACGAGGTGAGAAAAGTCTCCTGCACTGAAACAAATCCAACCTCCACGGGAGATCACTGCTCACTGCATAGTGGAGGAAACGAGAGGGGTTGGGTACCATCACAGGCACTGAAACAAATCCAACCTCCACGGGAGATCACTGCTCACTGCATAGTGGAGGAAACGAGAGGGGTTGGGTACCATCACAGGCACTGAAACAAATCCAACCTCCACGGGAGATCACTGCTCACTGCATAGTGGAGGAAACGAGAGGGGTTGGGTACCATCACAGGCACTGAAACAAATCCAACCTCCACGGGAGATCACTGCTCACTGCATAGTGGAGGAAACGAGAGGGGTTGGGTACCATCACAGGCACTGAAGATACATTTCACCTCAACTGTTAGGGATAAAACAGATCTATTCTATTATTCTATTATATGATTATACAGCTGATGTAAGAACAACATGAACACAGAACACATGTTCAGGATAGGAGTAAACTGCTGTATAGAATAACACAGGTTCAGGATAGGAGTAAACTGCTGTATAGAATAACACAGGTTCAGGATAGGAGTAAACTTCTGTATAGAATAACACAGGGTCAGGATAGGAGTAAACTGCTGTATAGAATAACACAGGTTCAGGATAGGAGTAAACTGCTGTATAGAATAACACAGGTTCAGGATAGGAGTAAACTGCTGTATAGAATAACACAGGGTCAGGATAGGAGTAAACTGCTGTATAGAATAACACAGATTCAGGATAGGAGTAAACTGCTGTATAGAATAACACAGGTTCAGGATAGGAGTAAACTGCTGTATAGAATAACACAGGTTCAGGATAGGAGTAAACTGCTGTATAGAATAACACAGGTTCAGGATAGGAGTAAACTGCTGTATAGAATAACACATGTTCAGGATAGGAGTAAACTGCTGTATAGAATAACACAGATTCAGGATAGGAGTAAACTGCTGTATAGAATAACACAGGTTCAGGATAGGAGTAAACTGCTGTATAGAATAACACAGGGTCAGGATAGGAGTAAACTGCTGTATAGAATAACACAGGGTCAGGATAGGAGTAAACTGCTGTATAGAATAACACAGGGTCAGGATAGGAGTAAACTGCTGTATAGAATAACACAGGGTCAGGATAGGAGTAAACTGCTGTATAGAATAACACGGGTTCAGGATAGGAGTAAACTGCTGTATAGAATAACACAGGTTCAGGATAGGAGTAAACTGCTGTATAGAATAACACAGGTTCAGGATAGGAGTAAACTGCTGTATAGAATAACACATGTTCAGGATAGGAGTAAACTGCTGTATAGAATAACACAGATTCAGGATAGGAGTAAACTGCTGTATAGAATAACACGGGTTCAGGATAGGAGTAAACTGCTGTATAGAATAACACAGGTCCAGGATAGGAGTAAACTGCTGTATAGAATAACACAGGTTCAGGATAGGAGTAAACTGCTGTATAGAATAACACAGGTTCAGGATAGGAGTAAACTGCTGTATAGAATAACACAGGGTCAGGATAGGAGTAAACTGCTGTATAGAATAACACAGATTCAGGATAGGAGTAAACTGCTGTATAGAATAACACAGGTTCAGGATAGGAGTAAACTGCTGTATAGAATAACACAGGTTCAGGATAGGAGTAAACTGCTGTATAGAATAACACAGGTTCAGGATAGGAGTAAACTGCTGTATAGAATAACACAGGTTCAGGATAGGAGTAGCTCAGACTAGTTGACTCCTCCATAGCAGGATGCCAGGATTGTCAGTTTGGATTCATTGTGTGTCTGAAAAAGTGAATCCCATAAGAGTAGAGAGCTCAGTTCTGGTTGAATAACTAACACAGGGCCACGGGGCCCTTCGTCTCCCATCACTCCTCTGGAGTGCCGTGATAAGCACCCTTCTCTCTCACTGAGGAGGATTTTGCTATTTTAGGTTGCGGCATTGCGTTCCAGCGCCTCCTCCACTTCCTGTCCTCTCCGTGATCTTATTATTAATTCTAATCCACTTCCTCTCACTCACTCGTCTCCTCCGGATCAAATCATTTCAACCTTCACAGCCAGCGAGCTGATGGACTTAACAGGCGTCTCTCTCACTCACCACAAAGCACAGGATACAGCTGATCTGATGGCTTCGATATACAACACATTTGGAGGTTATACATAGTACGCTCTTAAATACAGCGTGAGTGTCATGTTTTAGCTGTTATTAAATGTACTAAAATGGGAATACAATTTTAATCTGAACCTTTCAAATGGTACCACAAAGATGATTGGAGGTCCACACATCAGAGAATGTTGACTTGACTGGGAACAGCTGTTGTTTTAAATTATACGGTCAGTCCTCCATAGAAAAACCTATTGTACTAGAAATACAGATAATAGAATAGACATGACCTTTTAATTTGACATTTGACGGTGGGTGGGCATGCAGGTCATCTTTGTGTGGTAGTAATTAGAAGTAAAAATGTTAATTAAATGTAAATGTCAATGGTGTACCAGCTAAATTGCAGAGGCCTGATGGGATAGGTCCATTCTATGAATTATATTTCTACGATTGAAATGACCTCCTCCCTATATTCAAGAGCATGTTGTGTCTGAACCGACCGCGGGCACGACACAAAAACATCAGATCATGTCAAATAGCATCTTAGCTACAACATATGCGAAAATGACAAAAAGCATAATTTTGAAATAATTGATATTTTTAGACAATTTAGGTTAAAGGTTTTAAATATTAAAATGTGTATACTTTTTTTTAAAGGTATAATAAAACAGTTTAACAACACGGTTTGTTAGCTTTAAAATGATATCAAACTCAACCATTTATCTGTGCCAGCGATGGTATGGGGGTGTATGCAAAATGGGTCAACACGGAGTACCTTGATCTCCTGAATGGTTTAACATCCTGAATGGTTTAACATCCTGAATGGTTTAACATCCTGAATGGTTTAACA
>NC_092096.1:11075165-11087665 GCF_045679555.1 Salvelinus alpinus | reverse complement strand
TAAACAGGAAGTACCACTCCTTCATATATTTACCCAATGAGATAAACAGGAAGTACCAGTCCTTCATATATTTACCCAATGAGATAAACAGGAAGTACCACTCCTTCATATATTTATCCAATGAGATAAACAGGAAGTACCAGTCCTTCATATATTTACCCAATGAGATAAACAGGAAGTACCACTCCTTCATATATTTACCCAATGAGATAAACAGGAAGTACCAGTCCTTCATATATGTACCCAATGAGATAAACAGGTAGTACCACTCCTTCATATATTTACCCAATGAGATAAACAGGTAATACCACTCCTTCATATATTTACCCAATGAGATAAACAGGTAGTACCACTCCTTCATATATTTATCCAATGAGATAAACAGGAAGTACCAGTCCTTCATATATTTACCCAATGAGATAAACAGGAAGTACCACTCCTTGATATAAACTGAACAAAAATATAAACGCAACATAAATGTACGCAGACATAAATGTATTTATGTCTGTAATAAAGCCCTTTTGTAGGGAAAAACTCATTCTGATTGGCTGGGCCTGGCTCCCCAGTGGGTGGGCCTGGCTGCCAAGTGGTTGGGCCTATGCCCTCCAAGGCCCACCCATGGCTGAGCCCCTGCCCAGTCATGGAAAAATCCATAGATTAGAGCCTCATGAATTTATTTCAATGGACTGATTTCCTTATATGACACTGTGCTATGGTAACACTCGTAACAGCCAGGAATGAGATAAAGGTACATTCCAGCACTAAGGACCACTATTATAATACTTTATTTCCCCAATGCAACATAGACACAAATATTGTCCTTCAAAAATGCAAAACCACTAAAATATGCGTTACAAAATACCAAAGTGAAAATTTCCTTCTGTACTAAAATACTTACAACGCTGAATAGATTCATACTGCATATCATTAGCAGAGGAATGAGCATATCAACAAGAGAGAGAGAAAGAGAGACAGAAAGAGAGAGAGAGAGAGAGAGAGAGAGAGAGAGCGAGAGAGAGAGAGAGAGGGAGAGAGAGAAGAGAGAGAGAAGAGAGAGAGAGAGAGAGAGAGAGAGAGAGAGAGAGAGAGAGAGAGAGAGAGAGAGAGAGAGAGAGAGAGAGAGAGAGAGAGAGAGAGAGACAGAGACAGAGACAGAGACAGAGACAGAGACAGAGAGAGATCTTGCCAAGGACAGAGGAAACACCAGAAAGGGTTCAATATGACTGAGTATGTTCCAAATGACACCCTAGTCCCTAGATAGTGCACATCGTCTGCCCTGGTGCACTAAGGAATGTTGAGTGTACAAAACATTGAGGACACCTTCCTAACAGCCGCAATTCATCGAGGCATGGACTCTACAAGGTGTCGAAAGCGTTCCACAGGGATGCTGGCTCATGTTGACTGCAATGATTCCCACAGTTGTGTCAAGTTGGCTGGATGTCCTTTGGGTGGTGGACCATTCTTGACACACACAGGCAACTGTTGAGTGTGAAAAACCCAGCAGCTTTGCAGTTCTTGACACAAACCGGTGCTCCTGGTACCTACTACCACTTCCTGTTCAAAGGCACTTAAATAATTTATCTTGCCCATTCACCCTCTGAATGGCACACATACACAATCCATGTCTCAATTGTCTCAAGGCTTAAAAATCTTTATTTAACTTGTCTCCTCCTCTTCATCCACACTGATCGAAGTGGATTTAACAAGTGACATCAATAAGGGATCATAGCTTTCACCCTGGATTCACCTGGTCAGTCTGTCATGGAAAGGGCAGGCGTCCTTAATGTTTTATCCAGTCAGTGTATAAAGGACACAGGGGACCATTTGTAAGACTCCATCTTCACTGAGACAATAGACAGCTCAGAGCCATGAATATAAATATGAAGACAATCAGTAGCAGAGAGGATATATGTTTGGCACATCCCACTGGCAGCATCAGTGTTGTGTTAGCGATGGTACTGATGCCCATCTGGCGACGCTGGTGGCTGGTGTCCCAAGACAGGAAGGAGAGACACAGCCATACATACACAATTCAATGCACCACAACACCCATCCCTTAGATAGGACTCTGTTCTATGGTAAAAGGTGAATAATTTGCACTCTATTGAAATGGATTCTATTGGTCTGGGGTGTTGTTAGTTCTAGAACAGTAGTAGGGTGTTAGTTCTAGAACAGTAGTAGAGTGTTAGTTCTAGAACAGTAGTAGGGTGTTAGTTCTAGAACAGTAGTAGGGTGTTAGTTCTAGAACAGTAGTAGGGTGTTAGTTCTAGAAGAGTAGTAGAGTGTTAGTTCTAGGACAGTAGTAGGGTGTTAGTTCTAGGACAGTAGTAGGGTGTTAGTTCTAGGACAGTAGTAGGGTGTTAGTTCTAGGACAGTAGTAGGGTGTTAGTTCTAGGACAGTAGTAGGGTGTTAGTTCTAGAACAGTAGTAGGGTGTTGTTAGTTCTAGAACAGTAGTAGGGTGTTAGTTCTAGGACAGTAGTAGGGTGTTAGTTCTAGAACAGTAGTAGGGTGTTAGTTCTAGAACAGTAGTAGGGTGTTAGTTCTAGGACAGTAGTAGGGTGTTAGTTCTAGGACAGTAGTAGGGTGTTAGTTATAGGACAGTAGTAGGGTGGTGATAGTTCTAGGACAGTAGTAGGGTGTTAGTTCTAGAACAGTAGTAGGGTGTTAGTTCTAGAACAGTAGTAGGGTGTTAGTTCTAGGACAGTAGTATGGTGTTAGTTCTAGGACAGTAGTAGGGTGTTAGTTCTAGAACAGTAGTAGGGTGTTAGTTCTAGAACAGTAGTAGGGTGTTAGTTCTAGGACAGTAGTAGGGTGTTAGTTCTAGAACAGTAGTAGGGTGTTAGTTCTAGGACAGTAGTAGGGTGGTGATAGTTCTAGGACAGTAGTAGGGTGTTAGTTCTAGAACAGTAGTAGGGTGTTAGTTCTAGAAGAGTAGTAGGGTGTTAGTTCTCGAACAGTAGTAGGGTGTTAGTTCTAAAACAGTAGTAGGGTGTTAGTTCTAGAACAGTAGTAGGGTGTTAGTTCTAGAACAGTAGTAGAGTGTTAGTTCTAGAACAGTAGTAGGGTGTTAGTTCTAGGA
Source organism: Salvelinus alpinus (assembly GCF_045679555.1). NCBI lineage: Eukaryota > Metazoa > Chordata > Actinopteri > Salmoniformes > Salmonidae > Salvelinus > Salvelinus alpinus. Next base: position 11,084,584 of record NC_092096.1, on the reverse strand, counting down.
CAGTAGTAGAGTGTTAGTTCTAGGACAGTAGTAGGGTGTTAGTTCTAGGACAGTAGTAGGGTGTTAGTTCTAGGACAGTAGTAGGGTGGTGATAGTTCTAGGACAGTAGTAGGGTGTTAGTTCTAGAACAGTAGTAGGGTGTTAGTTCTAGAACAGTAGTAGAGTGTTAGTTCTAGGACAGTAGTATGGTGTTAGTTCTAGGACAGTAGTAGGGTGTTAGTTCTAGGACAGTAGTATGGTGTTAGTTCTAGGACAGTAGTAGGGTTTTAGTTCTAGGACAATAGTAGGGTGTTAGTTCTAGGACAGTAGTAGGGTGTTAGTTCTAGGACAGTAGTGGGGTGGTGATAGTTCTAGGACAGTAGTAGGGTGTTAGTTCTAGAACAGTAGTAGGGTGTTAGTTCTAGAACAGTAGTAGGGTGTTAGTTCTAGGACAGTAGTATGGTGTTAGTTCTAGGACAGTAGTAGGGTGTTAGTTCTAGAACAGTAGTAGGGTGTTAGTTCTAGAACAGTAGTAGGGTGTTAGTTCTAGGACAGTAGTAGGGTGTTAGTTCTAGAAGAGTAGTAGGGTGTTAGTTCTAGGACAGTAGTAGGGTGGTGATAGTTCTAGAAGAGTAGTAGGGTGTTAGTTCTAGAACAGTAGTAGGGTGTTAGTTCTAGAAGAGTAGTAGGGTGTTAGTTCTCGAACAGTAGTAGGGTGTTAGTTCTAGAACAGTAGTAGAGTGTTAGTTCTAGAACAGTAGTAGGGTGTTAGTTCTAGGACAGTAGTAGAGTGTTAGTTCTAGGACAGTAGTAGGGTGTTAGTTCTAGGACAGTAGTAGGGTGTTAGTTCTAGGACAGTAGTAGGGTGGTGATAGTTCTAGGACAGTAGTAGGGTGTTAGTTCTAGAACAGTAGTAGGGTGTTAGTTCTAGAACAGTAGTAGAGTGTTAGTTCTAGGACAGTAGTATGGTGTTAGTTCTAGGACAGTAGTAGGGTGTTAGTTCTAGGACAGTAGTATGGTGTTAGTTCTAGGACAGTAGTAGGGTTTTAGTTCTAGGACAATAGTAGGGTGTTAGTTCTAGAACAGTAGTAGGGTGTTAGTTCTAGAACAGTAGTAGGGTGTTAGTTCTAGGACAGTAGTAGGGTGGTGATAGTTCTAGGACAGTAGTAGGGTGTTAGTTCTAGGACAGTAGTAGGGTGTTAGTTCTAGAAGAGTAGTAGGGTGTTAGTTCTAGAACAGTAGTAGGGTGTTAGTTCTAGAACAGTAGTATGGTGTTAGTTCTAGAACAGTAGTAGGGTGTTAGTTCTAGAACAGTAGTAGGGTGTTAGTTCTAGAACAGTAGTAGATTGTTAGGTCTAGAACAGTAGTAGGGTGTTAGTTCTAGAACAGTAGTAGGGTGTTAGTTCTAGGACAGTAGTAGGGTGTCAGTTCTAGGACAGTAGTAGATTGTTAGTTCTAGGACAGTAGTAGGGTGGAATAGAGGGAATAGAGGAATAGGAACAGATGGGGGGATGAGGGATGGAGGAATAGCGGGAAGGATGAGGGAGTCGTGTTGTACTGCTGGATATGGAGTCTAACTATTTTCTTCCTCAGTAAACTCTGAAAGTCCCTCCTCTCCTTCCCTCCACTCCCCCTCTCCTCCTCTCTTTCCCTCCACTCCCCCTCTCCTTTCCTCCTCTCTCCTTCCCTCCACTCCCCCTCTCCTCCTCTCTTTCCCTCCACTCCCCCTCTCCTCCTCTCCTTCCCTCCACTCCCCCTCTCCTCCTCTCTTTCCCTCCACTCCCCCTCTCCTCCTCTCTTTCCCTCCACTCCCCCTCTCCTCCTCTCCTCCCCTCCACTCCCCCTCTCCTCCTCTCCTCTCCTCCTCTCCTCCACTCCACTCCCCCTCTCCTCCTCTCCTTCCCTCCACTCCTCCTCTCCTCCTCTCCTCCCCTCCACTCCCCCTCTCCTCCTCTCCTCTCCTCCTATCCTCCCCTCCACTCCCCCTCTCCTCCTCTCCTTCCCTCCACTCCTCCTCTCCTCCTCTCCTCCCCTCCACTCCCCCTCTCCTCCTCCCCTCCACTCCCCCTCTATTCCCCTCTGCCCTGGATGTTATAATGATTAAACCAACGCGGGGAATCAAACGTTATTTTCAGAGACAGAGAATCCACTGTTTCCCTCTCTTTGTCTGTGAGGAGAGTAAGGGTTGTAAGAAGGTGTGTAAAGAAGGTGTGTGTGTGTGTGTGTGTGTGTGTGTGTGTGTGTGTGTGTGTGTGTGTGTGTGTGTGTGTGTGTGTGTGTGTGTGTGTGTGTGTGTGTGTGTGTGTGTGTGTGTGTGTGTGTGTGAGAGAGAACACACCATGTACTGCTTTCCTGAGATAAGGGCTTCTACATTGTTACAGTAAATCAATGTGACACACTAACCATCATACATCATAACACCCACAAGAAATACTCAGGATGAGGAGAAACACACACACACACACACACACACACACACACACACACACACACACACACACACACACACACACACACACACACACACACACACACACACACACACACACACACACACACACACACACACACACGCACACACAGTGGGCATAACATAACGACTGCAGCCCATGGGTGTCTTCCATTGTTCCCCAGGCTTGTCTTCCCGTCTATAACAGCCCTTCATTATGCATGAGAGTATACTGAAATAATATACCAGTATACTTTACAGCCCTTCATTATACGTGGGAGTATACTGAAATAATATACCAGTATACTTTACAGCCCTTCATTATACCGGGGAGTATACTGAAATAATATGCCAGTATACTTTACAGCCCTTCATTATACGTGGGAGTATACTGAAATAATATGCCAGTATACTTTACAGCCCTTCATTATACATGGGAGTATACTGAAATAATATGCCAGTATACTTTACAGCCCTTCATTCTACATGGGAGTATACTGAAATAATATGCCAGTATACTTTACAGCCCTTCATTATACGTGGGAGTATACTGAAATAATATGCCAGTATACTTTACAGCCCTTCATTATACATGGGAGTATACTGAAATAATATGCCAGTATACTTTACAGCCCTTCATTCTACATGGGAGTATACTGAAATAATATGCCAGTATACTTTACAGTCCTTCATTATACGTGGGAGTATACTGAAATAATATGCCAGTATACTTTACAGCCCTTCATTATACGTGGGAGTATACTGAAATAATATGCCAGTATACTTTACAGCCCTTCATTATACGTGGGAGTATACTGAAATAATATGCCAGTATACTTTACAGCCCTTCATTATACGTGGGAGTATACTGAAATAATATGCCAGTATACTTTACAGCCCTTCATTATACATGGGAGTATACTGAAATAATATGCCAGTATACTTTACAGCCCTTCATTATACGTGGGAGTATACTGAAATAATATGCCAGTATACTTTACAGCCCTTCATTATACATGGGAGTATACTGAAATAATATGCCAGTATACTTTACAGCCCTTCATTCTACATGGGAGTATACTGAAATAATATGCCAGTATACTTTACAGCCCTTCATTATACGTGGGAGTATACTGAAATAATATGCCAGTATACTTTACAGCCCTTCATTATACATGGGAGTATACTGAAATAATATGCCAGTATACTTCACATCCCTTCATTATACGTGGGAGTATACTGAAATAATATGCCAGTATACTTCACATCCCTTCATTATACGTGGGAGTATACTGAAATAATATGCCAGTATACTTTACAGCCCTTCATTATACGTGGGAGTATACTGAAATAATATGCCAGTATACTTTACAGCCCTTCATTATACATGGGAGTATACTGAAATAATATGCCAGTATACTTTACGTGCCAACAGACAGGTAAATGACAGAGAGGGACTGAGAAAGGCTCCAAAATGGCACCCTATCACTGTTTAGTGCACTACTTTATACCAGAGTCTTATGGGTCCTGGTGCACTACTTTATACCAGAGTTGTATGGGTCCTGGTGCACTACTTTATACCAGAGTCTTATGGGTCCCGGTGCACTACTTTATACCAGAGTCATTTGGGTCCCGGTGCACTACTTTATACCAGAGTCATTTGGGTCCCGGTGCACTACTTTATACCAGAGTCATTTGGGTCCTGGTGCACTACTTTATACCATAGTCTTATGGGTCCTGGTGCACTACTTTATACCAGAGTCTTATTGGTCCTGGTGCACTACTTTATACCAGAGTCTTATGGGTCCTGGTGCACTACTTTATACCAGAGTCTTATGGGTCCTGGTGCACTACTTTATACTAGAGTCTTATGGGTCCTGGTGCACTACTTTATACCAGAGTCTTATGGGTCCTGGTGCACTACTTTATACCAGAGTCTTATGGGTCCTGGTGCACTACTTTATACCAGAGTCTTATGGGTCCTGGTGCACTACTTTATACCAGAGTCTTATGGGTCCTGGTGCACTACTTTATACCAGAGTCTTATGGGTCCTGGTGCACTACTTTACACCAGAGTCATTTGGGTCCTGGTGCACTACTTTATACCAGAGTCTTATGGGTCCTGGAGCACTACTTTATACCAGAGTCTTATGGGTCCTGGAGCACTACTTTATACCAGAGTCTTATGGGTCCTGGTGCACTACTTTATACCAGAGTCTTATGGGTCCTGGTGCACTACTTTATACCAGAGTCTTATGGGTCCTGGTGCACTACTTTATACCAGAGTCTTATGGGTCCTGGTGCACTACTTTATACCAGAGTCTTATGGGTCCCGGTGCACTACTTTATACCAGAGTCTTATGGGTCCTGGTGCACTACTTTATACCAGAGTCTTATGGGTCCTGGTGCACTACTTTATACCAGAGTCTTATGGGTCCTGGTGCACTACTTTATACCAGAGTCTTATGGGTCCTGGTGCACTACTTTATACCAGAGGCGTATGGGTCCTGGTGCACTATAAATGGAATAAGAGCCCATTTGGGACACACTCTGTGGGTTGTTGAGTTTACAGAACCTACATCCTCATTGGTCTCCTGTTGCACATTATATAGATTATCCAGGTGTTGTGGAGACAACTGTGTGGTAAAGAGAATGAATAATGAAATGGTAGAGAGGGAGAGGGGGGAGAGAGGGGAGGAGAGGGAGGAGAGAGGGGTGGAGGTAGAGGAGAGGAAGGAGAGAGAGGAGAGGAAGGAGTGACAGAGGGATGTAGGTAGAGGGGGAGAAAAGGAGTGAGAGAGCGAGGTGGAGGTAGAGGGAGAGAATGAGTGACAGAGGGATAGAGGTAGAGGGAGAGAAGGAGTGAGAGAGATGGATGAGGTAGAGGGAGAGAAGGAGTGAGTGAGAGGGATAGACGTAGAGGGAGAGGAGTGAGAGAGAGAGGTGGAGGTGGAGAGAGAAGGAGTGAGAGAGAGGGATGAAGGTAGAGGGAGATGTAAGCCCTCTAGTGGTTTTACAATGAGGTAAAAACAGTTAAAATCCTCCTCTCCTCTCCCCCTTCCCCTTCTCTCCGCTTCACTCTCCTCTCCTCTCCTCTCTCTCTCCTCCACCCCCAGGGAAGCATCCAAACCAGTAAGGGCTGACTCACAAGGCAGAGAGTGAAAAGAGAGAAGAGAGAGAGGAGAGAGAGGAGAGAGAGGAAAGAGAGCCTGAGAGAAGAGAGAGAGCTGCATGTTGAGCCCTGAAGCTGGTCACCATGTCTGAAGAGAGAACAGCAACAGGCCTAGTCTATATGCATATGAAGCAGGTCACCATGTCTGAAGAGAGAACAGCTACAGGCCTAGTCTATATACATATGAAGCAGGTCACCATGTCTGAAGAGAGAACAGCAACAGGCCTAGTCTATATACATATGAAGCAGGTCACCATGTCTGAAGAGAGAACAGCTACAGGCCTAGTCTATATACATATGAAGCAGGTCACCATGTGTGAAGAGAGAACAGCAACAGGCCTAGTCTATATAGATATGAAGCAGGTCACCATGTGTGAAGAGAGAACAGCAACAGGCCTAGTCTATATAGATATTACTGTTTTTGTACCATCATCTTTGATATGCAAGATAAAGGCCATAATGTATTATTCCAGCCCAAATGCAATTTACATTTTGGCCACTAGATGGCAGCAGTGTATGTGCAAAGTGATCCAATGAACATGTTCAAAATGTTGAATCAAGACTGCCCAAATGTGCCTACTGTGTTTATTAATAACTTTTCAAGTTCATAACTGTGCACTCTCCTCAAACAATAGCATGGTATTCTTTCACTGTAATAGCTACTGTAAATTGCACAGTGCAGTTAGATTAACAAGAATTTAAGCTGTCTGCCAATATCAGATATGTCTATGTCCTGGGAAAATGTTCTTGTTACTTACAACCTCATGCTAATCACATTAGCCTACGTTAGCTCAACCATCTCGCAGGGGACCCACCGATCCTGAAGAAGTTGTTTTAAGTCATCCGTATTCTCCAGTAATACATTTGCAGATGCTATAGTATTGGTTCTTATACCTTGTATTAGATGCTGTGATCAATTAATAGGCACAAAAACCATAACTATTATCCGGGGAAGTGGGTAGCGCTACCTTGGACAAATAGTTGTTAGACGGTGTGTATTATAGACGGGAGTGAAGAAATGTACAACACTGTGGACACCGTCGGGAGAGGTTAGGGAATAATAACCATTATCTCTGGTTGGAATGTCCCCTGAGACAGTGGAGAGGTTAGGGAATACTAACCATTATCTCTGGTTGGAATGTCCTCTGAGACAGTGGAGAGTTTAGGGAATAATAACCATTATCTCTGGTTGGAATGTCCCCTGAGACAATAGAGAGGTTAGGGAATAATAATCATTATCTCTGGTTGGAATGTCCCCTGAGACAGTGGAGAGGTTAGGGAATAATAATCATCATCAATGGAGAGGTTAGGGAATAATAATCATTATCTCTGGTTGGAATGTCCCCTGAGACAATGGAGAGGTTAGGGAATAATAACCATTATCTCTGGTTGGAATGTCCCCTGAGACAGTGGAGAGGTTAGGGAATAATAACCATTATCTCTGGTTGGAATGTCCCCTGAGACAATGGAGAGGTTAGGGAATAATAACCATTATCTCTGGTTGGAATGTCCCCTGAGACAATAGAGAGGTTAGGGAATAATAATCATTATCTCTGGTTGGAATGTCCCCTGAGACAGTGGAGAGGTTAGGGAATAATAATCATTATCAATGGAGAGGTTAGGGAATAATAATCATTATCTCTGGTTGGAATGTCCCCTGAGACAGTGGAGAGGTTAGGGAATAATAATCATTATCAATGGAGAGGTTAGGGAATAATAATCATTATCTCTGGTTGGAATGTCCCCTGAGACAGTGGAGAGGTTAGGGAATAATAACCATTATCTCTGGTTGGAATGTCCCCTGAGACAGTGGAGAGGTTAGGGAATAATAACCATTATCTCTGGTTGGAATGTCCCCTGAGACAGTGGAGAGGTTAGGGAATAATAATCATTATCTCTGGTTGGAATGTCCCCTGAGACAATGGAGAGGTTAGAGGCTACCTGCCTCTAACCACTAGGCTACCTGCCTCTAACCACTAGGCTACCTGCCTCTAACCACTAGGCTACCTGCCTCTAACCACTAGGCTACCTGTCTCTAACCACTAGGTGACCTGCCTCTAACCACTAGGCTACCTGCCTCTAACCACTAGGCTACCTGCCTCTAACCACTAGGCTACCTGCCTCTAACCATTAGGCTACCTGCCTCTAACCACTAGGCTACCTGTCTCTAACCACTAGGCTACCTGTCTCTAACCACTAGGATACCTGCCTCTAACCACTAGGCTACCTTCCTCTAACCACTAGGCTACCTGCCTCTAACCACTAGGCTACCTGCTCTAACCACTAGGCTACCTGCTCTAACCACTAGGCTACCTGCATCTAACCACTAGGCTACCTGCCTCTAACCACTAGGCTACCTGCATCTAACCACTAGGCTACCTGCCTCTAACCACTAGGCTACCTGCTTCTAACCACTAGGCTACCTGCTCTAACCACTAGGCTACCTCCCTCTAACCACTAGGCTACCTGCTCTAACCACTATGCTACCTGCTCTAACCACTAGGCTACCTGCTCTAACCACTAGGCTACCTGCTCTAACCACTAGGCTACCTGCCTCTAACCACTAGGCTACCTGCTCTAACCACTAGGCTACCTGCCGCCCCATTTAAGGGAGGTTTAGCATTGCCGGGAGTAGTATTGGTATTGGTAGAGCCCTAGCCTAATGTCATCCATAATGGCTAACCAAAGCCTTTTATCCATTCCAAGAGGTTTGAGGACTGCTACAACAGAGGACACCCTACTGGTAGTTTGAGGACTGCTACAACAGAGGACAGCCTACTGGTAGTTTGAGGACTGCTACAACAGAGGACACCTTACTGGTAGTTTGAGGACTGCTACAACAGAGGACACCCTACTGGTAGTTTGAGGACTGCTACAACAGAGGACACCCTACTGGTAGTTTGAGGACTGCTACAACAGAGGACACCCTACTGGTAGTTTGAGGACTGCTACAACAGAGGACACCCTACTGGTAGTTTGAGGACTGCTACAACAGAGGACACCCTACTGGTAGTTTGAGGACTGCTACAACAGAGGACACCCTACTGGTAGTTTGAGGACTGCTACAACAGAGGACACCCTACTGGTAGTTTGAGGACTGCTACAACAGAGGACACCCTACTGGTAGTTTGAGGACTGCTACAACAGAGGACAGCCTACTGGTAGTTTGAGGACTGCTACAACAGAGGACACCTTACTGGTAGTTTGAGGACTGCTACAACAGAGGACAGCCTACTGGTAGTTTGAGGACTGCTACAACAGAGGACACCTTACTGGTAGTTTGAGGACTGCTACAACAGAGGACACCCTACTGGTAGTTTGAGGACTGCTACAACAGAGGACACCCTACTGGTAGTTTGAGGACTGCTACAACAGAGGACACCCTACTGGTAGTTTGAGGACTGCTACAACAGAGGACACCTTACTGGTAGTTTGAGGACTGCTACAACAGAGGACACCCTACTGGTAGTTTGAGGACTGCTACAACAGAGGACACCTTACTGGTAGTTTGAGGACTGCTACAACAGAGGACACCCTACTGGTAGTTTGAGGACTGCTACAACAGAGGACACCTTACTGGTAGTTTGAGGACTGCTACAACAGAGGACACCCTACTGGTAGTTTGAGGACTGCTACAACAGAGGACACCTTACTGGTAGTTTGAGGACTGCTACAACAGAGGACACCCTACTGGTAGTTTGAGGACTGCTACAACAGAGGACACCCTACTGGTAGTTTGAGGACTGCTACAACAGAGGACAGCCTACTGGTAGTTTGAGGACTGCTACAACAGAGGACACCTTACTGGTAGTTTGAGGA
>NC_092096.1:11055165-11070165 GCF_045679555.1 Salvelinus alpinus | reverse complement strand
CCGAGGGTGATTGACCGTCATCTTGAACTTCTTCCATTTTCTAATAATTGTGCCAACAGTTGTTGCCTTCTCACCAAGCTGCTTGGCTATTGTCCTGTAGCCCATCCCAGCCTTGTACAGGTCTACAATTTATCCCTGATGTCCTTACACAGCTCTCTGGTCTTGGCCATTGTGGAGAGGTTGGAGTCTGTTTGATTGAGTGTGTGGACAGGTGTCTTTTATACAGGTAACGAGTTCAAACAGGTGCAGTTAATACAGGTAATGAGTGGAGAACAGGAGGGCTTCTTAAAGAAAAACTAACAGGTCTGTGAGAGCCGGAATTCTTACTGGTTGGTAGGTGATCAAATACTTATGTCATGCAATAAAATGCAAATTAATTACTTAAAAATCATACAATGTGATTTTCTGGATTTTTGTTTTAGATTCCGTCTCTCACAGTTGAAGTGTACCTATGATAAAAATGACAGACCTCTACATGCTTTGTAAGTAGGAAAACCTGCAAAATCGGCAGTGTATCAAATACTTGTTCTCCCCACTGTATATGAGGGAGAGTGTGGGTGGAGGGGGGTAGGAGGATAAGATGGGGGTAGAGGGGGAACTTGATGTTCCTGCTTTGAGAAATTGTCTTGAGGTGAGCTAGCTACATGTGGCAGCAGAGAAGCGATAGCTTGTTATCTGACGGCTTAACAGAAACCCTGGCAACAAGCAGTACTGGCACAGCACAGACATCACAGACAGAACAGACATCACAGACAGAACAGACAGAACAGACAGAACAGACAGACATGGCAGATTCCCTTGCTCTCCTCATTATAGAAGCAGTGCTGTGCTGTGCTCTGGTTGGCTGAGGTTCTAGTCTGTAGTAGCACTAGGTATGTGTTGGGATGATACAGGAGGTTACAGCTAGTGTTAGCCAGTGCAGGTTGAATGTTATGAGGATCCAGGAGTGTGGACAGGGAGATAGTGGAGGGAGAGGGTCTGAGTTATGACATGGCAGATTCCCTTGCTCTCCTCATTATAGAAGCAGTGCTGTGCTGTGCTCTGGTTGGCTGAGGTTCTAGTCTGTAGTAGCACTAGGTATGTGTTGGGATGATACAGGAGGTTACAGCTAGTGTTAGCCAGTGCAGGTTGAATGTTATGAGGATCCAGGAGTGTGGACAGGGAGATAGTGGAGGGAGAGGGTCTGAGTTATGACAGCTCTACTCTAGAATAGTGTGTGGGTGAAAAATACTCCTAACCAGGCTAGTGACAGCTCTGATAACACAGAACACATTATCTCTCTCTCTCTCTCTTTCTTACTCTTTCTCTTTATCTATCTCTCTCTCTTTCTCCCCCCCTCTCTTTTCCCCCTCTTTCTCTCTCCCCCTTTCTCTCTCTCTCTTTCTCCCCCCTCTCTCTCTTCCCCCTTTCTCTCTCTTTCTCCCCATCTCTATCCCCCCTTTCTCTCTCTCTCTCTTTCTCCCCCTCTCTCTCTTCCCCTTTCTCTCTCTCTCTCTCTCTCTCTTTCTCCCCCTCTCTCTCTTCCCCCTTTCTCTCTCTCTCTCCCCCCTCTCTTTCTCCCTCTCGCTTCTGTGGTGTTGTCAGACCAGAATTAGTGGAGCTGAACATGTGCTAACCTTGTCACACCTACCTGGAGGTTAGTGTATAGACAGGCCTCTATAACTCTGTAGAGGTTAGTGTATAGACAGGCCTCTATAACTCTGTAGAGGTTAGTGTATAGACAGGCCTCTATAACTCTGTAGAGGTTAGTGTATAGACAGGCCTCTATAACTCTGTAGAGATTAGTGTATAGACAGGCCTCTATAACTCTGTAGAGGTTAGTGTATAGACAGGCCTCTATAACTCTGTAGAGATTAGTGTATAGACAGGCCTCTATAACTCTGTAGAGGTTAGTGTATAGACAGGCCTCTATAACTCTGTAGAGGTTAGTGTATAGACAGGCCTCTATAACTCTGTAGAGGTTAGTGTATAGACAGGCCTCTATAACTCTGTAGAGATTAGTGTATAGACAGGCCTCTATAACTCTGTAGAGGTTAGTGTATAGACAGGCCTCTATAACTCTGTAGAGATTAGTGTATAGACAGGCCTCTATAACTCTGTAGAGGTTAGTGTATAGACAGGCCTCTATAACTCTGTAGAGGTTAGTGTATAGACAGGCCTCTATAACTCTGTAGAGGTTAGTGTATAGACAGGCCTCTATAACTCTGTAGAGGTTAGTGTATAGACAGGCCTCTATAACTCTGTAGAGGTTAGTGTATAGACAGGCCTCTATAACTCTGTAGATGTTAGTGTATAGACAGGCCTCTATAACTCTGTAGAGGTTAGTGTATAGACAGGCCTCTACACCTCTGTAGAGGTTAGTGTATAGACAGGCCTCTATAACTCTGTAGAGGTTAGTGTATAGACAGGCCTCTATAACTCTGTAGAGGTTAGTGTATAGACAGGTCTCTATAACTCTGTAGAGGTTAGTGTATAGACAGGCCTCTATAACTCTGTAGAGGTTAATGTATAGACAGGCCTCTATAACTCTGTAGAGGTTAGTGTATAGACAGGTCTCTATAACTCTGTAGAGGTTAGTGTATAGACAGGCCTCTACACCTCTGTAGAGGTTAGTGTATAGACAGGCCTCTATAACTCTGTAGAGGTTAGTGTATAGACAGGCCTCTATAACTCTGTAGAGGTTAGTGTATAGACAGGCCTCTATAACTCAGTAGAGGTTAGTGTATAGACAGGCCTCTATAACTCTGTAGAGGTTAGTGTATAGACAGGCCTCTATAACTCTGTAGAGGTTAGTGTATAGACAGGCCTCTATAACTCTGTAGAGGTTAGGGCATAGACAGGCCTCTATAACTCTGTAGAGGTTAGTGTATAGACAGGCCTCTACACCTCTGTAGAGGTTAGTGTATAGACAGGCCTCTACACCTCTGTAGAGGTTAGTGTATAGACAGGCCTCTATAACTCTGTAGAGATTAGTGTATAGACAGGCCTCTATAACTCAGTAGAGATTAGTGCATAGACAGGCCTCTATAACTCTGTAGAGGTTAGTGTATAGACAGGCCTCTATAACTCTGTAGAGGTTAGTGTATAGGCAGGCCTCTATAACTCTGTAGAGGTTAGTGTATAGACAGGCCTCTATAACTCTGTAGAGGTTAGTGTATAGACAGGCCTCTATAACTCTGTAGAGATTAGTGTATAGACAGGCCTCTATAACTCTGTAGAGGTTAGTGTATAGGCAGGCCTCTATAACTCTGTAGAGGTTAGTGTATAGACAGGCCTCTATAACTCTGTAGAGGTTAGTGTATAGACAGGCCTCTATAACTCTGTAGAGGTTAGTGTATAGACAGGCCTCTATAACTCTGTAGAGGTTAGTGTATAGACAGGCCTCTATAACTCTGTAGAGGTTAGTGTATAGACAGGCCTCTATAACTCTGTAGAGGTTAGTGTATAGACAGGCCTCTATAACTCTGTAGAGGTTAGTGTATAGACAGGCCTCTATAACTCTGTAGAGGTTAGTGTATAGACAGGCCTCTATAACTCTGTAGAGGTTAGTGCATAGACAGGCCTACAGGCCTCTACAACTCTGTCACAGGGCCCAAGAGGGCTATTTTCATACAGGTGCTTTAAAGGGGAAATCCTTTTGTTACTGCAGGTAACATGGTGGGGTTGCCATGGTGGGGTTGCCATGGTGAGGTTGCCATGGTGGGGTTGCCATGGTGGGGTTGCCATGGTGAGGTTGCCATGGTGGGGTTGCCTTTGGGCATACAGGAATATCCTGTGACTTCAAGACCTCTTGGAAGTAATTCCTCATCAGAGACAAATACGATGAGACCCAGACCCTGGATTAAACTCCTCCATATCCCTGTCTGATTAACACGGGGCCAGAGTTTTACTAACACCAGCTGCACAATACACAGTTCTTTAAGGTCCTGACCCGCACGCACGCACGCACGCACGCACGCACACACACACACACACACACACACACACACACACACACACACACACACACACACACACACACACACACACACACACACACACACACACACACACACACACACACACACACACACACACACACACACACACACACACACACACACACACACACACACACACACACACACAGGCACAGGCACACATCTCTTATCAAACACACGCGCACACACACACACACACACACACGCACACACACGCGCACACACACGCGCACACGCACACGCACGCGCACACACACAGTCACACCTACTCCCGCACCCCCTCTCCAGCGATCGACGTCGCCGGTCTACTAACCACCGGCCCTGGACTTCATCATTATCCACACCTGCTCCCCATCATTACCCACACCTGCTCCCCATCATTACCCACACCTGGACTTCATCATTATCCACACCTGGACTTCATCATTACCCACACCTGGACTTCATCATTACCCACACCTGGACACCATCATTACCCACACCTGCTCCCCATCATTACCCACACCTGCTCCCCATCATTATCCACACCTGGACACCATCATTACCCACACCTGGACTTCATCATTACCCACACCTGGACACCATCATTACCCACACCTGCTCCCCATCATTACCCACACCTGCTCCCCATCATTATCCACACCTGCTCCCCATCATTATCCACACCTGGACACCATCATTATCCACACCTGCTCCCCATCATTATCCACACCTGCTCCCCATCATTATCCACACCTGCTCCCCATCATTACCCACACCTGCTCCCCATCATTATCCACACCTGCTCCCCATCATTATCCACACCTGCTCCCCATCATTACCCACACCTGCTCCCCATCATTATCCACACCTGCTCCCCATCATTACCCACACCTGCTCCCCATCATTACCCACACCTGGACTTCGTCATCACCTTGATTACCTTGCCTTTATTCAGCCCTCAGTAACCTCAGTCATCAGACAGTATCGGTGTGTTGTCATGTTCAGTCCTCATCCCCTGTTCATCAGACAGTATCGGTGTGTTGTCATGTTCAGTCCTCATCCCCTGTTCATCAGACAGTATCGGTGTGTTATCATGTTCAGTACTCATCCCCTGTTCATCAGACAGTATCGGTTTGTTGTCATGTTCAGTCCTCATCCCCTGTTCATCAGACAGTATCGGTGTGTTGTCATGTTCAGTACTCATCCCCTGTTCATCAGACAGTATCGGTGTGTTGTCATGTTCAGTACTCATCCCCTGTTCATCAGACAGTATCGGTGTGTTGTCATGTTCAGTCCTCATCCCCTGTTCATCAGACAGTATCGGTGTGTTGTCATGTTCAGTCCTCATCCCCTGTTCATCAGACAGTATCGGTGTGTTGTCATGTTCAGTCCTCATCCCCTGTTCATCAGACAGTATCGGTGTGTTGTCATGTTCAGTCCTCATCCCCTGTTCATCAGACAGTATCGGTGTGTTGTCATGTTCAGTCCTCATCCCCTGTTCATCAGACAGTATCAGTGTGTTGTCATGTTCAGTACTCATCCCCTGTTCATCTGACAGTATCGGTGTGTAGTCATGTTCAGTACTCATCCCCTGTACATCAGACAGTATCGGTGTGTTGTCATGTTCAGTACTCATCCCCTGTTCATCAGACAGTATCGGTGTGTTGTCATGTTCAGTCCTCATCCCCTGTTCATCTGCCTTGTTTCATTGTTATTAAACCCTCCTTCTGTACCTGCTTCCTGACTCCCTGCATATACATGACAGACACACACACACACACACACACACACACACACACACACACACACACACACACACACACACACACACACACACACACACACACACACACACACACACACACACACACACACACACACACACACACACTGTTTCACCGTCTCTACCCAATTATATTGAATTAACAAAATAATGAGTTGGAATTGAAAATATTTAATGATTGTCGGCACATGGTCTTTTTTCCCCGCTCGTTTCTTTTTAATCATCCCGTCTATTGTTAATATGCAGAGTCTCTGTTCAGATGTACATGAATAGAACAGCCTGCAGCTGCTGCTGAGTTGAGAACAGCTACATTGGCCGAGTCACAAATGGCACCCTATTCCCTTTAAACTAGCCATAGGGCTCTGGTCAAAAGTAGTGCACTTCATTTGGGATGAATATATTTTGTTTGCGTTCAGATTCAGGAAGTCATTATCTCAACGTGTTGACATTATTCTCTAGTGAAGTAAATAAGAATGTGTTCTTTAACTGACTTGGTTAAATAAATGTTAAATAAAATAATACAATTAAACATCGTAATTCTAGTGTTACACTATGAAGGTAAGAGCGTTAGTATAACACATTTCTACCCCTTTTTCCTGATATCTAATTGGTAGTTACAGTTTTGTCCCCTTTTTCCTGATATCTAATTGGTAGTTACAGTCTTGTCCCCTTTTTCCTGATATCTAATTGGTAGTTACAGTCTTGTCCCCTTTTTCCTGATATCTAATTGGTAGTTGCAGTATTGTCCCCTTTTTTCCTGATATCTAATTGGTAGTTACAGTCTTGTCCCCTTTTTCCTGATATCTAATTGGTAGTTACAGTCTTGTCCCCTTTTTCCTGATATCTAATTGGTAGTTACAGTCTTGTCCCCTTTTTCCTAATATCTAATTGGTAGTTACAGTCTTGTCCCATCGCTGCAACTACCGTACGGACTCGGGAGAGGCGAAGGTCGAGAGTCCTCCGAAACACAACCCCGCCAAGCCACAACCCCGCCAAACTGCTTCTTGACACAATACCCGCTTAACCCGTAAGCCAGCCGCACCAATGTGTTGGAGGAAACACCGTACACATGGCGACCGTGTCAGCTTGCAATGCGCCCGGACCACCACAGGAGTCGCTAGAGCGCAATCGGACAACGACATCCCTGCCGGCCAAACCCTCCCCTAACCCAGACGATGCTGGACCAATTGTGCGCCGCCTCATGGGTCTCCAGGTTGCTGCGACACAGCCTGGAATCAAACCGGGATCTGTAGTGACACAGCTAGCACTACCATGCAGTGGCTTAGACCGCTGCGCCACTCAGGAGGTCCAGGAAAGTGAGAGCATGACGGAAGAGAGATTGTTACTAAACAGTAGCAAGAAATACACATTGGCCTTCCAAGTATGAACAACGCTCCAACAACAACATATGAACGTGTCAAAAGTAGTTGAGATCAAAATATTGTAGTAAGGAATAATTAGAAAGAAAATAAGTTTAGGGAGAAAGACTGATGGAGGTAGAGGGAGAAAGACTGATGGAGGTAGAGGGAGAAAGACTGATGGAGGTAGAGGGAGAAAGACTGATGGATGTATAGGGAGAAAGACTGATGGAGGTAGAGGGAGAAAGACTGATGGAGGTAGATGGAGAAAGACTGATGGAGGTAGAGGGAGAAAGACTGATGGAGGTAGAGGGAGAAAGACTGATGGCGGTAGAGGGAGAAAGACTGATGGAGGTAGAGGGAGAAAGACTGATGGAGGTAGAGGGAGAAAGACTGATGGAGGTAGAGGGAGAAAGACTGATGGATGTATAGGGAGAAAGACTGATGGAGGTAGAGGGAGAAAGACTGATGGAGGTAGATGGAGAAAGACTGATGGAGGTAGAGGGAGAAAGACTGATGGAGGTAGAGGGAGAAAGACTGATGGAGGTAGAGGGAGAAAGACTGATGGAGGTAGAGGGAGAAAGACTGATGGAGGTAGAGGGAGAAAGACTGATGGAGGTAGAGGGAGAAAGACTGATGGAGGTAGAGGGAGAAAGACTGATGGAGGTAGAGGGAGAAAGACTGATGGAGGTAGAGGGAGAAAGACTGATGGAGGGAGAGGGAGAAAGACTGATGGAGGTAGAGGGAGAAAGACTGATGGAGGGAGAGGGAGAAAGACTGATGGAGGTAGAGGGAGAAAGACTGATGGAGGTAGAGGGAGGGAGAAAGACTGATGGAGGTAGAGGGAGAAAGACTGATGGAGGTAGAGGGAGAAATACTGATGGAGGTAGAGGGAGAAAGACTGATGGAGATAGAGGGATAAAGACTGATGGAGATAGAGGGAGAAAGACTGATGGAGGTAGAGGTAGAAAGACTGATGGAGGTAGAGGGAGAAAGACTGATGGAGGTAGAGGGAGAAAGACTGATGGAGGTAGAGGGAGAAAGACTGATGGAGGTAGAGGGAGAAAGACTGATGGAGGTAGAGGGAGAAAGACTGATGGAGGGAGAAAGACTGATGGAGATGGTTGCAGTTGCATCTAAAGTTGGAGTTTCCTCTCTGGTTGAATACACCATCTATCTGAACTGAGTTTCTCTGAGCCCATAGTGACTCATAGTGACTCACAGTGACTGATGGTGACTCATAGTGACTCATGCTGACTGCATCACAGTATTAGCTGTCCCTGCAGACCTGTATTTCACACTGAAAGGTCAGAACTGAAACCTGGGAGTGAGAGACACACAGACAGACACTCACAGACACTCACACCTCTAAGGTAGGAAAAGCAGCACCAATCTTTGAAAGCTAATTGGCCAGGGCTGTCAGTCAATATAGTGTTAGTTTATTTCACACCAGTTTTAAATATGAACGAGGTTGGGACAAACGAGTCAAGAGACAGTAATGATTTTACCCAGGCTGAGTCCCAGATGTTTCCCTACTCCCTTTATAGTGCACTACTGTTGACCAGGGCCCAAAATAGCACTATATATAGGGAATAGGGTGTCATGTAGTGCGCTATATAGGGAATAGGGTGTCATGTAGTGCACTATATAGGGAATAGGGTGTCATTTGGGAATTAGACCATTGATGATGATGAATATCTCTACTGTGTTTGAATAGCTCCACGACCTCTGTTGGCTTAGCAACACACGCACACACACACACACACACACATGCGCACACACACACACACACACACACACACACACACACACACACACACACACACACACACACACACACACACACACACACACACACACGCACGCACGCACGCACGCACACACACACACACACACACACACATGCACACACACACACACTCCCGTGGTGGTAGTACACACTCCTGAACCATTTATGACTCGTATTTAGCTACTAATACTAGAACTATCTCCTTCCCCAGCTCAGCAGTTACTGTACCAGCTATCCTCCTATAGCCTCCAGTAGCAGCTATCCTCCTTTAGCCTCCAGTAGCAGCTATCCTCCTATAGCCTCCAGTAGCAGCTGTCCTCCTATAGTCTCCAGTAGCAGCTATCCTCCTATAGCCTCCAGTAGCAGCTATCCTCCTATAGCCTCCAGTAGCAGCTATCCTCCTACAGCCTCCAGTAGCAGCTGTCCTCCTATAGTATCTAGTAGCAGCTGTCCTCCTACAGCCTCCACTAGCAGCTATCCTCCTATAGCCTCCAGTATCAGCTATCCTCCTATAGTATACAGTAGCGGCTGTCCTCCTACAGCCTCCAGTAGCAGCTATCCTCCTATAGCATCCAGTATCAGATATCCTCCTATAGCCTCCAGTAGCAGCTATCCTCCTATAGCATCCAGTATCAGATATCCTCCTATAGCATCCAGTATCAGCTATCCTCCTATATTCTCCAGTAGCAGCTATCCTCCTATAGCATCCAGTATCAGATATCCTCCTACAGCCTCCAGTAGCAGCTGTCCTCCTACAGCCTCCAGTAGCAGCTAGCCTCCTATAGCCTCCAGTATCAGATATCCTCCTATAGCATCCAGTATCAGCTATCCTCCTATATTCTCCAGTAGCAGCTATCCTCCTACAGCCTCCAGTAGCAGCTATCCTCCTATAGCCTCCAGTAGCAGCTATCCTCCTTCAGGCTCCAGTCGCAGCTGTCCTCCTTCAGGCTCTAGTAGCAGGTATAATCCTACAGCCTCCAGTAGCAGGTATCATCCTACAGCCTCCAGTAGCAGCTGTCCTCCTACAGCCTCCAGTAGCAGCTATCCTCCTATAGCCTCCAGTAGCAGCTATCCTCCTTCAGGCTCCAGTCGCAGCTGTCCTCCTTCAGGCTCTAGTAGCAGGTATAATCCTACAGCCTCCAGTAGCAGGTATCATCCTACAGCCTCCAGTAGCAGGTATCCTCCTTTAGCCTCCAGTAGCAGGTATAATCCTACAGCCTCCAGTAGCAGGTATCATCCTACAGCCTCCAGTAGCAGGTATCCTCCTTTAGCCTCCAGTAGCAGGTATAATCCTACAGCCTCCAGTAGCAGGTATAATCCTACAGCCTCCAGTAGCAGGTATCATCCTACAGCCTCCAGTAGCAGGTATCCTCCTTTAGCCTCCAGTAGCAGGTATCCTCCTTTAGCCTCCATACTGTTCTTGGCATTGAAGTAGGTTCAAAACAGAGCCATCACTACTGTGTGTTGTTCAGACTTGAAACACGAGCACACTGAGCACAGTAAATATTTTATCACAGACAGGATGCTGTGAGGCCATGCTGGAGACAGAGAGAGAGAGAGGACTGAAGAGAGAGAGAGAGAGAAAGAGAGAGGACTGAAGAGAGAGAGAGAGAGAGGGGGGGGGGGTTGGAGAGAGACACAGAGAGAGAGAGAGGACTGAAGAGAGAGAGAGGGGGGGGGATTGGGGAGAGAGAGAGAGGACTGAAGAGAGAGAGAGGGGAGGGGGGGATTGGGGAGAGAGAGAGAGGACTGAAGAGACAGAGAGAGAGAGGGGGAGGGGGGGGGGTTGGGGAGAAAGAGACAGAGAGAGAGAGAGGACTGAAGAGAGAGAGAGAGGGGGTTGGGGAGAGAGACACAGAGAGATAATGGACTGAAGAGAGAGAGGGAGAGGGGGCGGGGGAGAAAGAGAGAAAGATGACTGGAGACAGAAGAAGAAAGCGAGAGATGTTGAGAGAGAGAGAGAAAGATATGGTATCTCCCTCTAGCTGGGGGTGTGGTATCTTCCTCTAGCTGGGGGCGTGGTATCTCCCTCTAGCTGGGGGTGTGGTATCTTCCTCTAGCTGGCTGGGGGTGTGGTATCTTCCTCTAGCTGGGGGTGTGGTATCTTCCTCTAGCTGGCTGGGGGTGTGGTATTTTCCTCTAGCTGGGGGCGTGGTATCTTCCTCTAGCTGGCTGGGGGTGTGGTATCTTCCTCTAGCTGGGGGTGTGGTATCTCCCTCTAGCTGGGGGTGTGGTATCTCCCTCTAGCTGGCTGGGGACGTGGTATCTCCCTCTAGCTGGGGGTGTGGTATCTTCCTCTAGCTGGGGGCGTGGTATCTTCCTCTAGCTGGCTGGGGGTGTGGTATCTTCCTCTAGGTGGCTGGGGGCGTGGTATCTTCCTCTAGCTGGCTGGGGGCGTGGTATCTTCCTCTAGCTGGCTGGGGGCGTGGTATCTGCCTCTAGCTGGCTGGGGGTGTGGTACCTTCCTCTAGCTGGCTGGGGGTGTGGTATCTTCCTCTAGCTGGGGGTGTGGTATCTTCCTCTAGCTGGCTGGGGGTGTGGTATCTTCCTCTAGCTGGCTGGGGGTGTGGTATCTTCCTCTAGCTGGCTGGGGGTGTGGTATCTTCCTCTAGCTGGCTGGGGGTGTGGTATCTTCCTCTAGCTGGCTGGGGGTGTGGTATCTTCCTCTAGCTGGCTGGGGGTGTGGTATCTTCCTCTAGCTGGCTGGGGGTGTGGTATTTTCCTCTAGCTGGCTGGGGGTGTGGTATCTCCCTCTAGCTGGGGGCGTGGTATCTTCCTCTAGCTGGCTGGGGGTGTGGTATCTTCCTCTAGCTGGGGGTGTGGTATCTTCCTCTAGCTGGCTGGGGGTGTGGTATCTTCCTCTAGCTGGGGGCGTGGTATCTTCCTCTAGCTGGCTGGGGGTGTGGCATCTTCCTCTAGCTGGGGGTGTGGTATCTTCCTCTAGCTGGGGGTGTGGTATCTTCCTCTAGCTGGGGGTGTGGTATATTCCTCTAGCTGGGGGCGTGGTATCTTCCTCTAGCTGGCTGGGGGCGTGGTATCTTCCTCTAGCTGGGGGTGTGGTATCTTCCTCTAGCTGGGGGTGTGGTATTTTCCTCTAGCTGGCTGGGGGGTGTCGTATCTTCCTCTAGCTGGGGGTGTGGTATCTTCCTCTAGCTGGGGGCGTGGTATCTTCCTCTAGCTGGGGGTGTGGTATCTTCCTCTAGCTGGGGGTGTGGTATCTTCCTCTAGCTGGCTGGGGGTGTGGTATCTTCCTCTAGCTGGGGGCGTGGTATCTTCCTCTAGCTGGGGGTGTGGTATCTTCCTCTAGCTGGGGGTGTGGTATCTTCCTCTAGCTGGGGGCGTGGTATCTTCCTCTAGCTGGGGGTGTGGTATCTTCCTCTAGCTGGGGGTGTGGTATCTTCCTCTAGCTGGCTGGGGGTGTGGTATCTTCCTCTAGCTGGGGGTGTGGTATCTTCCTCTAGCTGGGGGTGTGGTATCTTCCTCTAGCTGGCTGGGGGTGTGGTATCTTCCTCTAGCTGGGGGCGTGGTATCTTCCTCTAGCTGGGGGCGTGGTATCTTCCTCTAGCTGGGGGCGTGGTATCTTCCTCTAGCTGGGGGCGTGGTATCTTCCTCTAGCTGGGGGCGTGGTATCTTCCTCTAGCTGGCTGGGGGCGTGGTATCTTCCTCTAGCTGGCTGGGGGCGTGGTATCTTCCTCTAGCTTGGGGGCGTGGTATCTTCCTCTAGCTGGGGGCGTGGTATCTTCCTCTAGCTGGCTGGGGGTGTGGTATCTTCCTCTAGCTGGCTGGGGGCGTGGTATCTTCCTCTAGCTGGGGGTGTGGTATCTGCCTCTAGCTGGCTGGGGGTGTGGTATCTTCCTCTAGCTGGCTGGGGGTGTGGTATCTTCCTCTAGCTGGGGGTGTGGTATCTTCCTCTAGCTGGGGGCGTGGTATCTTCCTCTAGCTGGCTGTGGGTGTGGTATCTTCCTCTAGCTGGGGGCGTGGTATCTTCCTCTAGCTGGCTGGGGGTGTGGTATCTTCCTCTAGCTGGGGGCGTGGTATCTTCCTCTAGCTGGGGGTGTGGTATCTTCCTCTAGCTGGGGGTGTGGTATCTTCCTCTAGCTGGCTGGGGGTGTGGTATCTTCCTCTAGCTGGCTGGGGGTGTGGTATCTTCCTCTAGCTGGGGGTGTGGTATCTGCCTCTAGCTGGCTGGGGGTGTGGTATCTTCCTCTAGCTGGCTGGGGGTGTGGTATCTTCCTCTAGCTGGGGGTGTGGTATCTGCCTCTAGCTGGCTGGGGGTGTGGTATCTTCCTCTAGCTGGCTGGGGGTGTGGTATCTTCCTCTAGCTGGGGGTGTGGTCTCTTCCTCTAGCTGGGGGTGTGGTATCTTCCTCTAGCTGGGGGCGTGGTATCTTCCTCTAGCTGGGGGCGTGGTATCTTCCTCTAGCTGGCTGGGGGTGTGGTATCTTCCTCTAGCTGGGGGTGTGGTATCTTCCTCTAGCTGGGGGCGTGGTATCTTCCTCTAGCTGGCTGGGGGTGTGGTATCTTCCTCTAGCTGGGGGTGTGGTATCTTCCTCTAGCTGGGGGCGTGGTATCTTCCTCTAGCTGGCTGGGGGCGTGGTATCTTCCTCTAGCTGGCTGGGGGTGTGGTATATTCCTCTAGCTGGGGACGTGGTATCTTCCTCTAGCTGGGGGTGTGGTATCTTCCTCTAGCTGGGGGTGTGGTATCTTCCTCTAGCTGGGGGTGTGGTATCTTCCTCTAGCTGGGGGTGTGGTATCTTCCTCTAGCTGGCTGGGGGTGTGGTATCTTCCTCTAGCTGGGGGTGTGGTATCTTCCTCTAGCTGGGGGCGTGGTATCTTCCTCTAGCTGGCTGGGGGCGTGGTATCTTCCTCTAGCTGGCTGGGGGTGTGGTATATTCCTCTAGCTGGGGACGTGGTATCTTCCTCTAGCTGGGGGTGTGGTATCTTCCTCTAGCTGGGGGTGTGGTATCTCTAGCTGGGGGCGTGGTATCTTCCTCTAGCTTGGGGGCGTGGTATCTTCCTCTAGCTGGGGGCGTGGTATCTTCCTCTAGCTGGCTGGGGGCGTGGTATCTTCCTCTAGCTGGCTGGGGGCGTGGTATCTTCCTCTAGCTTGGGGGCGTGGTATCTTCCTCTAGCTGGGGGCGTGGTATCTTCCTCTAGCTGGCTGGGGGTGTGGTATCTTCCTCTAGCTGGCTGGGGGCGTGGTATCTTCCTCTAGCTGGGGGTGTGGTATCTGCCTCTAGCTGGCTGGGGGTGTGGTATCTTCCTCTAGCTGGCTGGGGGTGTGGTATCTTCCTCTAGCTGGGGGTGTGGTATCTTCCTCTAGCTGGGGGCGTGGTATCTTCCTCTAGCTGGCTGTGGGTGTGGTATCTTCCTCTAGCTGGGGGCGTGGTATCTTCCTCTAGCTGGCTGGGGGTGTGGTATCTTCCTCTAGCTGGGGGCGTGGTATCTTCCTCTAGCTGGGGGTGTGGTATCTTCCTCTAGCTGGGGGTGTGGTATCTTCCTCTAGCTGGGGGTGTGGTATCTTCCTCTAGCTGGCTGGGGGTGTGGTATCTTCCTCTAGCTGGCTGGGGGTGTGGTATCTTCCTCTAGCTGGGGGTGTGGTATCTGCCTCTAGCTGGCTGGGGGTGTGGTATCTTCCTCTAGCTGGCTGGGGGTGTGGTATCTTCCTCTAGCTGGGGGTGTGGTATCTGCCTCTAGCTGGCTGGGGGTGTGGTATCTTCCTCTAGCTGGCTGGGGGTGTGGTATCTTCCTCTAGCTGGGGGTGTGGTATCTTCCTCTAGCTGGGGGTGTGGTATCTTCCTCTAGCTGGGGGTGTGGTATCTTCCTCTAGCTGGGGGCGTGGTATCTTCCTCTAGCTGGCTGGGGGTGTGGTATCTTCCTCTAGCTGGGGGTGTGGTATCTTCCTCTAGCTGGGGGCGTGGTATCTTCCTCTAGCTGGCTGGGGGTGTGGTATCTTCCTCTAGCTGGGGGTGTGGTATCTTCCTCTAGCTGGGGGCGTGGTATCTTCCTCTAGCTGGCTGGGGGCGTGGTATCTTCCTCTAGCTGGCTGGGGGTGTGGTATATTCCTCTAGCTGGGGACGTGGTATCTTCCTCTAGCTGGGGGTGTGGT
>NC_092096.1:11035165-11050165 GCF_045679555.1 Salvelinus alpinus | reverse complement strand
AAGATACATGTCAATAACATACTGTTGAGTAAGTCCATACTGCTACTAAAGACACATGTTAATAACATACTGTTGAGTAAGTCCATACTGCTACTAAAGATACATGTCAATAACATACTGTTGAGTAAGTCCTTACTGCTACTAAAGACACATGTCAATAACATAATGTTGAGTAAGTCCTTACTGCTACTAAAGACACATGTCCATCAACAGTGTTGATTCACAAGTTGAACAGAAGATATATAGGTCAGATATATTGATGAAGAAGACCACAACACGATGGTTCCTGACCAGACTAGTCCTTTAAGACCACAACACGATGGTTCCTGACCAGACTAGTCCTTTAAGACCACAACATGATGGTTCCTGACCAGACTAGTCCTTTAAGACCACAACACGATGGTTCCTGACCAGACTAGTCCTTTAAGACCACAACACGATGGTTCCTGACCAGACTAGTCCTTTAAGACCACAACATGATGGTTCCTGACCAGACTAGTCCTTTAAGACCACAACATGATGGTTCCTGACCAGACTAGTCCTTTAAGACCACAACATGATGGTTCCTGACCAGACTAGTCCTTTAAGTAACATACAAACACTTCACTGAAAACGCAGATAACCCAACAATACATGTAGTCAAGTTGTAGGGGCAGACTAGACCAACTAGACCAGACTAGACCAGACTAGACCGGCGACCTTTTAATTTCTAATCAGACGTTGTAGTCATGTTGTAGGGCAGGCCAGACCAGACCAGGCCAGACCAGGCCAGACCAGACCAGGCCAGACCAGGCCAGACCAGGCCAGACCAGACCAGACCAGACCAGACCAAACCAGCGACTTTTTAGTTTCAAATCAGACGCTGTAGTCATTTTGTAGGCCAGATCAGACCAGACCAGGCCAGACCAGACCAGACGAGTCCAGGCCAGGCCAGACCAGGCCAGACCAGACCAGACCAGACGAGTCCAGACCAGACCAGGCCAGTCCAGACCAGGCCAGACCAGGCCAGTCCAGACCAGGCCAGACCAGACCAGACCAGACCAGTGACCTGTTTGTTTCTAATCAGACGCCGTTCCATCTCACTTAGCTGTCCGCTAAGTGAGGTCTCAATATTCATGTTAATTATAACAGACGGCTTCCACACACACACACACACACACACACACACACACACACACACACACACACACACACACACACACACACACACACACACACACACACACACACACACACACACACACACACACACACACACTCCTGAGGGGTTTCTTTGTTCGAAAGCTTTTTGTCCTTCCAGCAGAGTTTATAAATGAACACGGTTCGATGTTTGATCGAGCTGTTAAATCTAACTCTGCCTGACAGCTACAGTCAATCAGACAGCTGGATGTTCTGTAGATGAAATGGGCTGCGTCCCAAATGCTCCTCTGTTCCCTATATAGAGCACTACACGCTTAGAAAACAGGGTTCCAAAAGGGTTCTTCAGCAGTACACATAGGAAAACCCTTTTTGGTTCCATGTAGAACTCTCTGTGGAAAAGGTTTTACATCTAACCCAAAAGGGTTCTACCTGGAACCAAAAGGATTCTATTATGGAACCAAAATGATTCTACCTGGAACCAAAAGGATTCTATTATGGAACCAAAAGGATTCTACCTGGAACCAAAAGGATTCTCTCTGGAACCAAAAGGATTATACCTGGAACCAAAAGGATTCTACCTGGAACCAAAAGGATTCTCTCTGGAACCAAAAGGATTATACCTGGAACCAAAAGGATTCTACCTGGAACCAAAAGGATTCTCTTTGGAACCAAAATGATTCTCTCTGGAACCAAAAGGATTCTACCTGGAACCAAAATGATTATATCTGGAACCAAAATGATTCTCTCTGGAACCAAAAGGATTCTATCTGGAACCAAAATGATTCTACCTGGAACCAAAAGGATTATATCTGGAACCAATAGGATTCTACCTGGAACCAAAAGGATTCTACCTGGAACCAAAAGGATTCTCTCTGGAACCAAAAGGATTCTACCTGGAACCAAAATGATTATATCTGGAACCAATAGGATTCTACCTGGAACCAAAAGGATTCTATCTGGAACCAAAGGGATTCTATCTGGAACCAAAAATTGTTCTTCAAAGGGTTCTCCTATGGGGACAGCCCAATAACCTTTTTAGGTTCTAGATAGCACCTTTTTTTTTTTAAGAGTGTACTTGTGACCAGAGCATATGGGGCCTGGTTAAGGGGCATATGGGGCCTGGTTAAGAGGTATATGGGGCCTGGTTAAGGGGTATATGGGGCCTGGTTAAGGGTAGCGCACTACAGTGCATTCGGAAAGTTTTCAGACCCCTTGACTTTTTCCAAATATTGTTATGTTACAACCTTATTGTAAAATTGATTTTTTTAAATCCCTCATCAATCTACACACAATACCCCATAATGACAAAGGAAAAACATGACAAAGCAAAAAACTGAATTATCACATTTACATAATTATTCAGACCTTTTCCTCAATACTTTGTTGACGCACCTTTGGCAGTGATTACAGGCTCGAGTCTTCTTGGGTATGACGCTACAAGCTTGGCACACCTGTATTTGGGGAGTTTCTCACCATTCTTCTCTGCAGATCCTCTCAAGCTCTATCAGTTTTGATGGGGAGATTCACTGCACATCTATTTTCAGGTCTCTCCAAAATGTTTGATTGGGTTCAAGTCCGGGCTCTGGTTGGGCCACTCAAGTCACATTGAGTCACAAAGACTTGTCCCGAAGCCACTCCTGTGTTGTCTTGGCTGTGTGCTTAGGGTCGTTGACCTGTTGTAAGGTGAACCTCGCCCCAGTCTGAGGTCCTGAGTGCTCTGGAGAAGGTTTTCATCAAGGATCTCTCTGTACTTTGTTCCGTTCATCTTTCCCTCGATCCTGACTAGTCACCCAGTCCCTGCTGCTGAAAAACATCCCCACAGCATGATGCTGCCGCCACCATGCTTCACCGTAGGGATGGTGCCAGGTTTCCTCCAGACATGACACTTGGCATTCAGGCCAAAGAGTTCAATCTTAGTTTCATCAGACCAGAGAATATTGTTTTTCATGGTCTGAGAGTCTTTAGGTGCCTTTTGGCAAACTCCAAGCGGCTGTCGAGCATTATACTGAGGAGTTAAAAAAAATATACTTTACCATAGAGGCCTGATTGGTGGAGCGCTGCAGAGATGGTTGTCTTTCTGGAAGCTTCTCCCATCTCCACAGAGGAACTCTAGAGCTCTGTCAGAGTGACCATCAGGTTCTTGATCACCTCCCTGACCAAGGCCCTTCTCCCCCGATTGCTCAGTTTGGCCGTGCGGCCAGCTCTAGGAAGAGTCTTAGCGGTTCCAAACTTGATCCATTTAAGAATGATGGAGGCCACTGTGTTCTTGGGGACCTTCAATGCTGCAGACATTTTTTTGTAGGATCTGTGCCTCGACACAATCCTGTCTCGGAGCTCTACGGACACTACCTTCGACCAATCAATTGAATTGACCACATGTTGACTCCAATCAAGTTGTCGAAACATCTCAAGGATGGTCAATGGAAACAGGATGTACCTGACCTCAATTTCAAGTCTCATAGCAAAGGGTCTGAAATCTTAAGTAAATGTGATATTTCTGTTTTTTATTTGTAATACATTTGCAAACATTTCTAAAAACCTGTTTTCGCTTTGTCATTATGGAGTATTGTGTGTAGACTGATTTCAAAAAAAGTTTTTTTACTTAATCAATTTTCGAACAAGACTGTAACGTAACAAAATGTGGAAAAAGTCAAGGGGGTGTGAATACTTTCCGAAGGCACTGTATAGGGTGCCATTTGGGACGTACAAATAGTCCACTTCTGTTATTAAAATATAAAAAGGAAACCGTAAACAAAAAGCCCTTGATGTGAGGAAGATCTAGAATCACCATGCTGGAACACTACCATCACTAACCTTTATGGATCTAGAATCACCATTCTGGAACACTACCATCACTAACCTTTATGGATCTAGAATCACCATGCTGGAGCACTACCATCACAAACCTTTATGGATCTAGAATCACCATGCTGGAACACTACCATCACTAACCTTTATGGATCTAGAATCACCATGCTGGAACACTACCATCACTAACCTTTATGGATCTAGAATCACCATGCTGGAACACTACCATCACTAACCTTTATGGATCTAGAATCACCATTCTGGAACACTACCATCACTAACCTTTATGGATCTAGAATCACCATGCTGGAGCACTACCATCACAAACCTTTATGGATCTAGAATCACCATGCTGGAACACTACCATCACTAACCTTTATGGATCTAGAATCACCATGCTGGAACACTACCATCACTAACCTTTATGGATCTAGAATCACCATGCTGGAACACTACCATCACTAACCTTTATGGATCTAGAATCACCATGCTGGAACACTACCATCACTAACCTTTATGGATCTAGAATCACCATGCTGGAACACTACCATCACTAACCTTTATGGATCTAGAATCACCATGCTGGAACACTACCATCACTAACCTTTATGGATCTAGAATCACCATGCTGGAACACTACCATCACTAACCTTTATGGATTTGACCATCTTCAACACAGGGCCCTGCTGAAGCCTCAACAGATAAGTGGAGATCATTGTAGACGTGTATGTGTGTGTGTTCGGTGTGTGTGTGTGTCTCTGTCTGTCTGTCTGTCTGTCTGTCTGTCTGTCTGTCTGTCTGTCTGTCTGTCTGTCTGTCTGTCTGTCTGTCTGTCTGTCTGTCTGTCTGTCTGTCTGTCTGTCTGTCTGTCTGTGCTCCCAGAGAAAATGTCTTCCTTCACCTCGTATCACGTTGTTTGAGTGCTTTCTTCTCCTCACCGAACTGTGTTCCCCAAAGCAGACAGCAGACACATCCAACCCTGAGATCAACTATCTGTCAGATAAAGTCTCTGAACTACAGGTGAAAAGTTGAAGGGATTCAGGGAGAGAAAACTTTCCCCACAAAACTATCTTTGGTGCTGCGTTATGTTTTAAACCAGCTCTGTTGGGTGTAGAGTGTTAGTACCAGGAGGAGACAACAGCAGCACCAAACACATAGTGATCAACAGTGGTCTAGATAGTGATCAACAGTGGTCTAGATAGTGATCAACAGGGATCTAGATAGTGATCAACAGGGATCTAGATAGTGATCAACAGTGATCTAGATAGTGATCAACAGTGATCTAGATAGTGATCAACAGGGATCTAGATAGTGATCAACAGTGATCTAGATAGTGATCAACAGTGATCTAGATAGTGATCAACAGTGGTCTAGATAGTGATCAACAGTGGTCTAGATAGTGATCAACAGTGATCTAGATAGTGATCAACAGTGGTCTAGATAGTGATCAACAGGGATCTAGATAGTGATCAACAGTGGTCTAGATAGTGATCAACAGGGATCTAGATAGTGATCAACAGTGGTCTAGATAGTGATCAACAGTGGTCTAGATAGTGATCAACAGGGATGTAGATAGTGATCAACAGGGATCTAGATAGTGATCAACAGGGATCTAGATAGTGATCAACAGTGGTCTAGATAGTGATCAACAGGGATCTAGATAGTGATCAACAGTGGTCTAGATAGTGATCAACAGTGGTCTAGATAGTGATCAACAGGGATCTAGATAGTGATCAACAGTGGTCTAGATAGTGATCAACAGTGGTCTAGATAGTGATCAACAGGGATGTAGATAGTGATCAACAGTGGTCTAGATAGTGATCAACAGTGGTCTAGATAGTGATCAACAGGGATCTAGATAGTGATCAACCGTGGTATAGATAGTGATCAACAGGGATCTAGATAGTGATATAAATAGTGATCAACAGGGATCTAGATAGTGATCAACAGTGGTCTAGATAGTGATCTAGATAGTGATCAACAGTGATCTAGATAGTGATCTAGATAGTGATCAACAGTGATCTAGATAGTGATCAGAGGCATCAGAGGTGAGAGACAACTGGGTGCCCTGCAGCATCCCGTACGTTCAGCCCTGATCAAATGATCCCCACTCCCTCCCAACGTGGGCACACTGGGACCTGGAGGAAGGCACAGCTAGGTGGTCCCCACGCCCTCCCAACGTGGGCACACTGGGACCTGGAGGAAGGCACAGCTAGGTGGTCCCCACGCCCTCCCAACGTGGGCACACTGGGACCTGGAGGAAGGCACAGCTAGGTGGTCCCCACGCCCTCCCAACGTGGGCACACTGGGACCTGGAGGAAGACACAGCTAGGTGGTCCCCACGCCCTCCCAACGTGGGCACACTGGGACCTGGAGGAAGGCACAGCTAGGTGGTCCCCACGCCCTCCCAATGTGGGCACACTGGGACCTGGAGGAAGACACAGCTAGGTGGTCCCCACGCCCTCCCAACGTGGGCACACTGGGACCTGGAGGAAGGCACAGCTAGGTGGTCCCCACGCCCTCCCAACGTGGGCACACTGGGACCTGGAGGAAGGCACAGCTAGGTGGTCCCCACGCCCTCCCAACGTGGGCACACTGGGACCTGGAGGAAGACACAGCTAGGTGGTCCCCACGCCCTCCCAACGTGGGCACACTGGGACCTGGAGGAAGGCACAGCTAGGTGGTCCCCACGCCCTCCCAACGTGGGCACACTGGGACCTGGAGGAAGGCACAGCTAGGTGGTCCCCACGCCCTCCCAACGTGGGCACACTGGGACCTGGAGGAAGACACAGCTAGGTGGTCCCCACGCCCTCCCAACGTGGGCACACTGGGACCTGGAGGAAGGCACAGCTAGGTGGTCCCCACGCCCTCCCAACGTGGGCACACTGGGACCTGGAGGAAGGCACAGCTAGGTGGCAAAGCAGGCAGGTGGCGAGTGACGAGGATGACATCTCACTCTATAGCTGGTACATGTAGAATTAGAAAGTGGTCTGATAACACTACAGACAGGATGTCACACATTAAACACACATAACACTACCCGTCCATTCTAATTCTATATGCAACAGACTGTACCTCTACACATAGAGAGGTCTGATAACACTACAGACAGGAAGTCACACATAACACTACCCGTCCATTCTAATTCTATATGCAACAGACTGTACCTCTACACATAGAGAGGTCTAATAACACTACAGACAGGAAGTCACACATAACACTACCAGTCCATTCTAATTCTATATGCAACAGACTGTACCTCTACACATAGAGAGGTCTGGTAACACTACAGACAGGACGTCACACATTAAACACACATAACACTACCCGTCCATTCTAATTCTATATGCAACAGACTGTACCTCTACACATAGAGAGGTCTGATAACACTACAGACAGGAAGTCACACATAACACTACCAGTCCATTCTAATTCTATATGCAACAGACTGTACCTCTACACATAGAGAGGTCTAATAACACTACAGACAGGACGTCACACATTAAAGCCCTGTTCTCTTCTGTCATACGACATGTACCGTAGATATGTATGTCAAATCCTCACTGTCCTCTAGCAATGTGGCCCGTTATATCAGAACACATTAGAGGCCAACGCTGGACAAGGTAAATGTAAACGTTACTAAATATATCTCATAACTCATTAGGATGGTAATTGAGGTCCAGGAGCAAAGCATATCCACTGACCTTAACTGTGATCACATAACAGCACAATCTATGATCCCAGTCAGAACTTCAGAGATGGTAAAACGTCCTGAAACGAGGCACTCCACAATCTGCTTGTGATGTCTCAACAACCACGTTGGTAAATAACGATCAATACAAACTATTGGATGGGAAATCAAACTGAGTGAAAATGACACTTTTTGCATATAAAGTTGACAAGAGAGTATAAACAGTTCTAGGACCAGGCTAACATGCTAAACAGTTCTGGGACCAGTCTAACATGCTAAACAGATCTGGGACCAGGCTAACAAGCTAAACAGATCTGGGACCAGGCTAACATGCTAAACAGACCTGGGACCAGGCTAGACCAACATGCTAAACAGATCTGGGATCATGCTAGACCAACAAGCTAAACAGATCTGGGACCAGGCTAGACCAACATGCTAAATAGTTCTGGGACCAGGCTAACATGCTAAACAGACCTGGGACCGGGCTAACATGCTAAACAGACCTGGGACCAGGCTAACATGCTAAACAGACCTGGGACCAGGCTAACATGCTAAACAGTTCTGGGACCAGGCTAACATGCTAAACAGACCTGGGACCGGGCTAACATGCTAAACAGATCTGGGACCGGGCTAACATGCTAAACAGTTCTGGGACCAGGCTAACACGCTAAATAGATCTGGGACCAGGCTAACACGCTAAATAGATCTGGGACCAGGCTAACACGCTAAATAGATCTGGGACCAGGCTAGACCAACATGCTAAACAGACCTGGGACCAGGCTAAGATGCTAAACAGTTCTGGGACCAGGCTAACATGCTAAACAGTTCTGGGACCAGGCTAACATGCTAAACAGATCTGGGACCGGGCTAACATGCTAAACAGATCTGGGACCAGGCTAACATGCTAAACAGATCTAGGACCAGGCTAACATGCTAAACAGATCTGGGACCAGGCTAACATGCTAAACAGATCTGGGACCAGGCTAACATGCTAAACAGATCTGGGACCAGGCTAGACCAACATGCTAAACTGGGATCCTCTTCCTATCAGAGGTAAAGTAACTGTGAAGCTTGTCTGAGACCTCTGCTCCCTGGGCACATTGGTACAGACAGAGATAACATTTATGTTGGGAGAGGAAGATACAGACGGTCATGAACAAGAACTATACTGGACTATCTACAGACTCAGTGAGAACAGCCTTGCTATTGAGAAAGGTCACAGTAGGCAGAAGAGATGACAGGCTATGTGCTCACTGCCCACAAAATGAGGTGGAAACTGAGCTGCACTTCCTAACCTCCTGCCAAATGTATGAACATATTAGAGAGACATATTTCCCTCAGATTACACAGATCCACAAAGAATTCGAAAACAAACCCAATTTTGATAAACTCCCAAATCTAGTGGGTGAAATACCACAGTGTGCCATCACAGCAGCAAGATGTGTTACCTGTTGCCACAAGAAAAGGTCAACCAGTGAAGAACAAACACCATTGTAAATACAATCCATATTTATGTTTATTTATTTTACGTGTTGTACCTGAACTATTTGCACATCGTTACAACACTGTATATATATAATATCACATTTGTAATGTCTCTACTATTTTCGAACTAGTGTGAGTGTAATATTTACTGTACATTTTTTTTTATTGTTTGTTTAATTTGTTTAGTTTGTTTCTCCATTTCACTTGCTTTTGGCAATGTAAATTGAATTGAGAGAGAGTACAGGAGCCGAGACTAGACCTCCTTCCAGAGAGGGAGAAGTGTGACAGCGAGACACAGTACAGAGATGGTGACACACTCCACAGAGAGCGGCGGTCCTTGAAAACAGCATGACTCCTCTTCTCCTCTCCTCGCCGCCTGCCTGCCGCAATGCACCTCCTGCTGCTCCCACAACTTGGCGAGGGGAAGTGATTGTTTCTCCTCCAATAACGAGCAGCAATTAATCTCCCAGTTTCTACTCTAAGCTACCTGCAGGGCACACCAAGGACTTCCCCACGAAGACAACTGCAGCAGACTCATGCAGGGGAGCAGGTACAGCAGAGAAGGAGAGTAGTAACAGTAGAGAAGGATAGTAGTAACAGTAGAGAAGGATAGTAGTAACAGTAGAGAAGGAGAGTAGTAACAGTAGAGAAGGAGAGTAGTAACAGAGAAGGCGAGTAGTAACAGTAGAGAAGGAGAGTAGTACTAGTAGAGACGGAGAGTAGTAACAGTAGAGAAGGAGAGTAGTAACAGCAGAGAAGGAGAGTAGTAACAGAGAAGGCGAGTAGTAACAGTAGAGAAGGAGAGTAGTAACAGTAGAGACGGAGAGTAGTAACAGTAGAGAAGGAGAGTAGTAACAGCAGAGAAGGAGAGTAGTAACAGAGAAGGTGAGTAGTAACAGTAGAGAAGGAGAGTAGTAACAGTAGAGAAGGAGAGTAGTAACAGTAGAGACGGAGAGTAGTAACAGTAGAGAAGGAGAGTAGTAACAGTAGAGACGGAGAGTAGTAACAGTAGAGAAGGAGAGTAATAACAGCAGAGAAGGAGAGTAGTAACAGTAGAGAAGGAGAGTCGTAACAGTAGAGAAGGAGAGTAGTAACAGTAGAGAAGGAGAGTAGTAACAGAGAAGGAGAGTAGTAACAGTAGAGAAGGAGAGAAGTAACAGTAGAGAAGGAGAGAAGTAACAGTAGAGAAGGAGAGTAGTAACAGTAGAGAAGGAGAGTAGTAACAGTAGAGACGGAGAGTAGTAAGAGTAGAGAATGAGAGTAGTAACAACAGAGAAGGAGAGTAGTAACATCAGAGAAGGAGAGTAGTAACAGTAGAGAAGGAGAGTAGTAACAGTAGAGAAGGAGAGTAGTAACAGTAGAGAAGGAGAGTAGTAACAGTAGAGAAGGAGAGTAGTAACAGAGAAGGAGAGTAGTAACAGTAGAGAATGAGAGTAGTAACAACAGAGAAGGAGAGTAGTAACAGAGAAGGAGAGTAGTAACAGAGAAGGAGAGTAGTAACAGCAGAGAAGGAGAGTAGTAACAGTAGAGAAGGAGAGTAGTAACAGTAGAGAAGGAGAGAAGTAACAGTAGAGAAGGAGAGTAGTAACATCAGAGAAGGAGAGTAGTAACATCAGAGAAGGAGAGTAGTAACAGTAGAGAAGGAGAGTAGTAACAGTAGAGAAGGAGAGTAGTAACATCAGAGAAGGAGAGTAGTAACATCAGAGAAGGAGAGTAGTAACAGTAGAGAAGGAGAGTAGTAACAGTAGAGAAGGAGAGTAGTAACAGTAGAGAAGGAGAGTAGTAACAGTAGAGAAGGAGAGTAGTAACAGCAGAGAAGGAGAGCAGTAACATCAGAGAAGGAGAGTAGTAACATCAGAGAAGGAGAGTAGTAACATTAGAGAAGGAGAGTAGTAACAGTAGAGAAGGAGAGTAGTAACAGTAGAGAAGGAGAGTAGTAACAGTAGAGAAGGAGAGTAGTAACAGAGAAGGAGAGTAGTAACATCAGAGAAGGAGTGTAGTAACAGAGAAGGAGAGTAGTAACAGAAAAGGAGAGTAGTAACAACAGAGAAGGATAGTAGTAACAGCAGAGAAGGAGAGTAGTAACAGAGAAGGAGAGTAGTAACAGAAAAGGAGAGTAGTAACAGAAAAGGAGAGTAGTAACAACAGAAAAGGAGAGTAGTAACAACAGAGAAGGAGAGTAGTAACAGCAGAGAAGGAGAGTAGTAACAGAGAAGGAGATTAGTAACAGAAAAGGAGAGTAGTAACAGAAAAGGAGAGTAGTAACAGAAAAGGAGAGTAGTAACAACAGAGAAGGATAGTAGTAACAGCAGAGAAGGAGAGTAGTAACAGAGAAGGAGAGTAGTAACAGAAAAGGAGAGTAGTAACAGAAAAGGAGAGTAGTAACAACAGAAAAGGAGAGTAGTAACAACAGAGAAGGAGAGTAGTAACAGCAGAGAAGGAGAGTAGTAACAGAAAAGGAGAGTAGTAACAGAAAAGGAGAGTAGTAACAACAGAAAAGGAGAGTAGTAACAACAGAGAAGGAGAGTAGTAACAGAGAAGGAGAGTAGTAACAACAGAGAAGGAGAGTAGTAACAGAGAAGGATAGTAGTAACAGTAGAGAAGGAGAGTAGTAACAGTAGAGAAGGAGAGTAGTAACAGAGAAGGAGAGTAGTAACATCAGAGAAGGAGAGTAGTAACAGAGAAGGATAGTAGTGTCTCAGACACCTGTACTGAGACAGTATTCATCAGGAAGCTGTGATTCAGCACAGACACTTGAACTTCTGATGTTTTGGACGAATGTGCATTCCAGTCAGTATGGAACCTTGGCTTACCTGCTCACTGGAAGGAGGAGAGACGACTAGAAACGATTTGGTTGATCGTTTTATGTGTGGATTAATTGTCAGAGTAGAAGAGCTTGTGCATTTCAGGTAAAATAATAACTCAATGTTTATATCCCAGGACAAATTAGCTAGCAACAGCAAACTAGCTAAATAGGACAAATTAGCTAGCAAAAGCAAGCTAGCTAAATAGGACAACTT
The DNA here is from genome assembly GCF_045679555.1 of Salvelinus alpinus. Lineage (NCBI taxonomy): Eukaryota > Metazoa > Chordata > Actinopteri > Salmoniformes > Salmonidae > Salvelinus > Salvelinus alpinus. Next base: position 11,038,021 of record NC_092096.1, on the reverse strand, counting down.
AGCTAGCAACAGCAAGCTAGCTAAACAGGACAAATTAGCTAGCATCAGCAAAGTAGCTAAATAGGACAAATTAGCTAGCAACAGCAAGCTAGCTAAACAGGACAAATTAGCTAGCATCAGCAAAGTAGCTAAATAGGACAAATTAGCTAGCAACTGCAAGCGAGCTAAATAGGACAAATTAGCTAGCATCAGCAAGCTAGCTATCTAAATAGCACAAATTAGCTAGCAACCACAACCTAGCTAAATTGCCATAAATGTTTAATGCATTTCGACCTGTCCTCAAATTAATATAATTGGTTCAGAGTTTGTTTTGCTATTTCAACCTGCGTGTCGTGATCGCGTTTAGTGTGGAGGGACATGGTGTTAGTAGTGTGGACCATCCACTTCACATTTCAATCAAGCTGAAAATACAATGGTGGAATGAAAGCTTTGGAAGCCAAATAAATTGTAGCCCACTCTATACCAGATACTGTGCTGTAATTATGCTGAAGTCTCTCTCTCTGTCTCTCTGTCTCTCTGTCTCTCTGTCTCTCTCTCTCTCTCTCTCTCTCTCTCTCTCTCTCTCTCTCTCTCTCTCTCTCTCTCTCTCCATTTAAATGTTACTTTATTGAGACATTGATGTTGATGCAGACCATTACTGTGTGTGTGTGTGTGTGTGTGTGTGTGTGTGTGTGTGTGTGTGTGTGTGTGTGTGTGTGTGTGTGTGTGTGTGTGTGTGTGTGTGTGTGTGTGTGTGTGTGTGTGTGTGTGTGTGTGTGTGTGTGTGTGTGTGTGTGTGTGTGTGTGTGTGTGTGTGTGTGTGTGCGTTCACCATTGTGATTTCTGCCTCTGTAATATGACAGGTTGGACGTGACAGTTGTAGGTGAACAGAGATACTTCAGTCTCTTAGAAACCCGTCACTCAACAGTTCTGTCAGGAAACTTTACCTCTGGAAGAGGATACAGCAACGTAATCAATCACCCTCCACTACCAGTTATAGACAGTAGGATGTCAGGGATATGTCAGGACCCAGGGTCTGATCATTCACCCTCCACTACCAGTTATAGACAGTAGGATGTCAGGGATATGTCAGGACCCAGGGTCTGATCATTCACCCTCCACTACCAGTTATAGACAGTAGGATGTCAGGGATATGTCAGGACCCAGTCTGATCATTCACCCTCCACTACCAGTTATAGACAGTAGGATGTCAGGGATATGTCAGGACCCAGGGTCTGATCATTCACCCTCCACTACCAGTTATAGACAGTAGGATGTCAGGGATATGTCAGGACCCAGGGTCTGATCATTCACCCTCCACTACCAGTTATAGACAGTAGGATGTCAGGGATATGTCAGGACCCAGTCTGATCATTCACCCTCCACTACCAGTTATAGACAGTAGGATGTCAGGGATATGTCAGGACCCAGGGTCTGATCATTCACCCTCCACTACCAGTTATAGACAGTAGGATGTCAGGGAGCTGCTAAGTCAATAGAATATAGAAATAGATCAGCTAAGTAAATAGAATGTAGAAATATATCAGCTAAGTCAATAGAATATAGAAATAGATCAGCTAAGTCAATAGAATATATAAATAGATCAGCTAAGTAAATAGAATATATAAATAGATCAGCTAAGTTAATAGAATATATAAATAGATCAGCTAAGTAAATAGAATATATAAATAGATCAGCTAAGTCAATAGAATGTAGAAATAGATCAGCTAAGTCAATAGAATATAGAAATAGATCAGCTAAGTCAATTGAATGTAGAAATAGATCAGCTAAGTAAATAGAATGTAGAAATAGATCAGCTAAGTAAATAGAATATATAAATAGATCAGCTAAGTCAATAGAATGTAGAAATAGATCAGCTAAGTCAATAGAATATAGAAATAGATCAGCTAAGTCAATAGAATATATAAATAGATCAGCTAAGTAAATAGAATATATAAATAGATCAGCTAAGTTAATAGAATATATAAATAGATCAGCTAAGTAAATAGAATATATAAATAGATCCGCTAAGTCAATAGAATTTCCATTGAACAATGCAAGATCAGGGGACTGTTATTCAGTGATGTAGATGGATCTACCCACAAGAGACTCATCTGTCACGTTCCTGACCTTATTTTTCCTTTGTTTAACTTTGTTTAGTTGGTCAGGACGTGAGCTGGGTGGGTAGTCTATGTTTTGTGTTTCTATGTTGGGGTTAATGTGTTGCCTGATATGGTTCTCAATTAGAGGCAGGTGTTTGACGTTTCCTCTGATTGAGAACCATATTAAGGTAGGGTGTTCTCACTGTTTGTTTGTGGGTGGTTGTCTCCTGTGTCTGTATGTTCGTACCACACGGGACTGTATCGTTTGTTTGTAGTCTATACCTGTTCGTGCGTTCTTCGTTATATGTAAGTTCTCAAGTCCAGGTCTGTCTACATCGTTTATTTGTTTTGTATTTCTCTAGTGTTATTCGTGTTTCGTCGTTTTCATTTAATAAATTATGTCTACCTTCAACGCTGCGCTTTGGTCCAATCCCTACTCCTCCTCTTCAGACGAAGAGGAGGAGAACGACCGTTACATCATCAGAGATCAGGGGAATGTTATTCAGTGATGTAGATGGATCTGCCCACAAGAGACTCATCAGAGATCAGGGGAATGTTATTCAGTGATGTAGATGGATCTGCCCACAAGAGACTCATCAGAGATCAGGGGACTGTTATTCAGTGATGTAGATGGATCTGCCCACAAGAGACTCATCAGAGATCAGGGGAATGTTATTCAGTGATGTAGATGGATCTGCCCACAAGAGACTCATCAGAGATCAGGGGAATGTTATTCAGTGATGTAGATGGATCTGCCCACAAGAGACTCATCAGA
>NC_092096.1:10995165-11030165 GCF_045679555.1 Salvelinus alpinus | reverse complement strand
CGCGCACGTGCACGCACACGCACACGCACACACACACACACAGTCTTGTACAGCTAACCTTGTGGGGACATACAATTCAGTCCCATTCAAAATCCTATTTTCCCTAACCCTAAACCTAACCCTAAACCTAACCCTAATCCTAACCCGTACTCTTACCCTAACCCTAACCTTAACCCTAACCCTAACCCTAACCCAAAAACCTAAACGTTATCCTAACCCTAAACCTAACCCTAGCTCCTAACCCTACAACTAACCCTAGCTCCTAACCTTAATATTTAACCTAATTCTAACCTTAACCCTAAACCCCCTAAAATGTCCCCAGCTGGTCAACTTTTTGTTTGTTTACTATTCTTGTAGGGACTTCTTGTCCCCACAAGAATAGTTAAACACGTCCACACACACACACACACACACACACACACACACACACACACACACACACACACACGCGTACACACGCATGCAAACACACACACACACGCACGCACACGCACACACACACACACACACACCACAACACTCCATATATTGATTGTTCCCGTCAGAGCCTAAAGGGGGTCTCTGTCGATATAGAGTCAAGTCTAGCCTTTTAGCCTGCACCTAAATAGTCTCTTGTAGTGGACGGGACAGAAGAGACTGGCTTCAGGGAATTACTGATGTAACCATGATGTAACCATGGTGTAACCATGATGTAACCATGATGTAACCATGATGTAACCATGGTGTAACCATGATGTAACCATGATGTAACCATGATGTAACCATGGTGTAACCATGATGTAACCATGATGTAACCATGGTGTAACCATGATGTAACCATGATGTAACCATGGTGTAACCATGATGTAACCATGATGTAACCATGGTGTAACCATGATGTAACCATGATGTAACCATGGGTGTAACCATGATGTAACCATGATGTAACCATGATGTAACCATGGGTGTAACCATGATGTAACCAGGATGTAACCATGGTGTAACCATGATGTAACCATGATGTAACCATGGGTGTAACCAGGATGTAACCAGGATGTAACCATGGTGTAACCATGGTGTAACCATGCATAAAAAACTTGTCTTAAATACTGTTGATGTACCATAGGACTTGCCTTAAATACTGTTGATGCTGTACCAGAGGACTTGTCTTAAATACTGTTGATGCTGTACCATAGGACTTGTCTTACATACTGTTGATGCTGTACCATAGGACTTGTCTTAAATACTGTTGATGCTGTACCATAGGACTTGTCTTACATACTGGTGATGCTGTACCAGAGGACTTGCCTTAAATACTGTTGATGCTGTACCATAGGACTTGTCTTACATACTGGTGATGCTGTACCAGAGGACTTGCCTTAAATACTGTTGATGCTGTACCAGAGGACTTGTCTTAAATACTGGTGATGCTGTACCATAGGACTTGTCTTACATACTGGTGATGCTGTACCAGAGGACTTGCCTTAAATACTGTTGATGCTGTACCAGAGGACTTGTCTTAAATACTGGTGATGCTGTACCAGAGGACTTGTCTTAAATACTGTTGATGCTGTACCAGAGGACTTGTCTTAAATACTGTTGATGCTGTACCAGAGGACTTGTCTTAAATACTGGTGATGCTGTACCAGAGGACTTGTCTTAAATACTGGTGATGCTGTACCAGAGGACTTGTCTTAAATACTGTTGATGCTGTACCATAGGACTTGTCTTAAATACTGGTGATGCTGTACCAGAGGACTTGTCTTAAATACTGGTGATGCTGTACCATAGGACTTGTCTTAAATACTGGTGATGCTGTACCAGAGGACTTGTCTTAAATACTGGTGATGCTGTACCAGAGGACTTGTCTTAAATACTGTTGATGCTGTACCATAGGACTTGTCTTAAATACTGGTGATGCTGTACCAGAGGACTTGTCTTAAATACTGTTGATGCTGTACCATAGGACTTGTCTTAAATACTGGTGATGCTGTACCAGAGGACTTGTCTTAAATACTGGTGATGCTGTACCAGAGGACTTGTCTTAAATACTGTTGATGCTGTACCAGAGGACTTGTCTTAAATACTGGTGATGCTGTACCAGAGGACTTGTCTTAAATACTGTTGATGCTGTACCAGAGGACTTGTCTTAAATACTGTTGATGCTGTACCAGAGGACTTGTCTTAAATACTGTTGATTCTGTACCAGAGGACTTGTCTTAAATACTGTTGATTCTGTACCAGAGGACGTGTCTTAAATACTGTTGATGCTGTACCATAGGATTTGTCTTAAATACTGTTGATGCTGTACCAGAGGACTTGTCTTACATACTGTTGATTCTGTACCAGAGGACTTGTCTTAAATACTGTTGATTCTGTACCAGAGGACGTGTCTTAAATACTGTTGATGCTGTACCATAGGACTTGTCTTACATACTGTTGATTCTGTACCAGAGGACTTGTCTTACATACTGTTGATTCTGTACCAGAGGACTTGTCTTAAATACTGTTGATTCTGTACCAGAGGACTTGTCTTAAATATTGTTGATTCTGTACCAGAGGACTTGTCTTAAATATTGTTGATGATGTACCATAGGACTTGTCTTAAATACTGTTGATGCTGTACCAGAGGACTTGTCTTAAATACTGTTGATTCTGTACCAGAGGACTTGTCTTAAATATTGTTGATGATGTACCATAGGACTTGTCTTAAATACTGTTGATGCTGTACCAGAGGACTTGTCTTAAATATTGTTGATGATGTACCAGAGGACTTGTCTTAAATATTGTTGATGATGTACCAGAGGACTTGTCTTAAATACTGTTGATTCTGTACCAGAGGACTTGTCTTACATACTGTTGATTCTGTACTAGAGGTCTTGTCTTAAATACTGTTGATGCTGTACCATAGGACGTGTCTTAAATACTGTTGATGCTGTACCAGAGGACTTGTCTTAAATACTGTTGATTCTGTACCAGAGGACTTGTCTTAAATACTGTTGATGCTGTACCAGAGGACTTGTCTTAAATACTGTTGACGCTTTGCGATAAACCTTTCACTAAATCCCAAGGGAGTAATTCCAACGTGACATCATCCTTGTTTAATACTGCTGTTCTATCACACTTAAATCATTCAACTCTTTATTATTCAATTATTCAAAACCTTGTTTCTTGCAGGGCTGCGCTCAGACACTGGGAAAATCTGGGAAAAGGAGAGAGACAGACTGACAGTCCGGTCAATACAACACAGTAAAATCAAGTCAGAGAGACAGCAGCCAGGGCTGATGTTGGGTTGTGACAATATAAATATTCATGTGTAGTCCTCTCTCTCTCTCTCTCTCTCTCTCTCTCTCTCTCTCTCTCTCTCTCTCTCTCTCTCTCTCTCTCTCTCTCTCTCTCTCTCTCTCTCTCTCTCTCTCTCTCTCTCTCTCTCTCTCTCTCTCTCTCTCTCTCTCTCTCTCTCTCTCTCTCTGTCTCTCTCTCTCTCTCTCTCTCTCTCTGTCTCTCTCTTTCTGTCTCTCTCTCTGTCTGTCTCTCTCTCTCTATCTCTCTATCAATCAATCCTTATCCCAGTCTGCTGTTCCCACATGCTTCAAGAGGGCCACCATTGTTCCTGTTCCCAAGAAAGCTAAGGTAACTGAGCTAAACGACTACCGCCCCGTAGCACTCACTTCCGTCATCATGAAGTGCTTTGAGAGACTAGTCAAGGACCATATCACCTCCACCCTACCGGACACCCTAGACCCACTCCAATTTGCTTACCGACCCAATAGGTCCACAGACGACGCAATCGCAACCACACTGCACACTGCCCTAACCCATCTGGACAAGAGGAATACCCATGTGAGAATGCTGTTCATCGATTACAGCTCAGCATTTAACACCATAGTACCCTCCAAACTCGTCATCAAGCTCGAGACCCTGGGTCTCGACCCCGCCCTGTGCAACTGGGTCCTGGACTTCCTGACGGGCCGCCCCCAGGTGGTGAGGGTAGGTAACAACATCTCCACCCCGCTGATCCTCAACACTGGGGCCCCACAAGGGTGCGTTCTGAGCCCTCTCCTGTACTCCCTGTTCACCCACGACTGCGTGGCCATGCACGCCTCCAACTCAATCATCAAGTTTGCGGATGACACTACAGTGGTAGGCTTGATCACCAACAACGACGAGACGGCCTACAGGGAGGAGGTGAGGGCCCTCGGAGTGTGGTGTCAGGAAAATAACCTCATACTCAACGTCAACAAAACAAAGGAGATGATTGTGGACTTCAGGAAACAGCAGAGGGAGCACCCCCCTATCCACATCGACGGGTCAGTAGTGGAGAAGGTGGAAAGTTTTAAGTTCCTCGGTGTACTCATCACGGACAAACTGAACTGGTCCACCCACACAGACAGCGTTGTGAAGAAGGCGCAGCAGCGCCTCTTCAACCTCAGGAGGCTGAAGAAATTCGGCTTGTCACCAAAAGCACTCACAAACTTCTACAGATGCACAATCGAGAGCATCCTGTCGGGCTGTATCACCGCCTGGTACGGCAACTGCTCCGCCCACAACCGTAAGGCTCTCCAGAGGGTAGTGAGGTCTGCAGAACGCATCACCAGGGGCAAACTACCTGCCCTCCAGGACACCTACACCACCCGATGTCACAGGAAGGCCATAAAGATCATCAAGGACAACAACCACCCAAGCCACTGCCTGTTCACCCCGCTATCATCCAGAAGGCGAGGTCAGTACAGGTGCATCAAAGCAGGGACCGAGAGACTGAAAAACAGCTTCTATCTCAAGGCCATCAGACTGTTAAACAGCCACCACTAACATTTAGCGGCCGCTGCCAACATACTGACCCAACTCCAGCCACTTTAAAAATGGGAATTGATGGAAATTATGTAAAAATGTACCACTAGCCACTTTAAGCAATGCCACTTAATACAATGTTTACATACCCTACATTACCCATCTCATATGTATATATACTGTACTCTATATCATCTACTGCATCTTGCCATCTTTATGCAATACATGTACCACTAGCCACTTTAAACTATGCCACTTTATGTTTACATACCCTACAGTACTCATCTCATATGTATATACCGTACTCTATACCATCTACTGCATCTGCCATGCCGTTCTGTACCACCACTCATTCATATATCTTTATGTACATATTCTTTATCCCTTTACACTTGTGTGTGTGTGTAAGGTAGTAGTGTGGAATTGTTAGGTTAGATTACTGTTGGTTATTACTGCATTGTCGGAACTAGAAGCACAAGCATTTCGCTACACTCGCATTAACATCTGCTAACCATGTGTATGTGACTAATAAAATTTGATTTGATTTGATTTGATCTCTGTCTTTCTCTCTCTCTCTGTCTCTCTCTCTCTCTCTCTCTCTGCCTCTCTCTCTCTCTCTCTCTCTCTCTCTGTCTTTCTCTCTCTCTCTCTCTCTCTCTCTCTCTCTCTCTCTCTCTCTCTCTCTCTCTCTCTCTCTCTCTCTCTCTCTCTCTCTCTCTCTCTCTCTCTCTCTCTCTCTCTCTCTCTCTCTCTCTCTCTCTCTCTCTCTATCTCTCTCTCTCTCTTTCTCTCTCTCTCTCTGTCTCTCTCTCTCTCTCTCTCTCTCTCTCTCTCTCTCTCTCTCTCTCTCTCTCTGTCTTTCTCTCTCGCTCTCTCTCTCTCTCTCAATTTCAAATAAATTTCAATTTATGGCATGGGAAACGTGTTAACATTGCCAAAGCAAGTGCAGTAGATAATAAACAAAAGTGAAATAAACAATAAAAATGAACAGTAAACATTACACATACAGAAGTTCCAAAATAATAAAGACATTACAAATGTCATATTATGTCTATATACAGTGTTGTAACAATGTACAAAGGGTTACTGTACAAAAGGGAAAATAAATAAACATAAATATGGGTTGTATTTACAATGGTGTTTGTTCTTCACTGGTTGCCCTTTTCACACATCTTGCTGCTGTGATGTCACACTGTGGTATTTCACCCAGTAGATATGGGAGTTTATCAAAATTGGATTTGTTTTCAAATTCTTTATGGATCTGTGTAATCTGAGGGAAAAATATGTGTCTCTAATATGGTCATAAATTTGTCAGGAGGTTATGAGGTGCAGCTCAGTTTCCACCTCATTTTATGGGCAGTACACATAGCCTGTCTTCTCTTGAGAGCCATGTCTGCCTACGTCGGCCTTTCTCAATAGCAAGGCTATGCTCCCTGAGTCTCCCTCTCCCTCCCCCTCCTTCTCCTTCATCACATCAGACAGCATGCCAAGCCTTTCATCCCCCCTCTGATCCTGGGGGAGCTGTGTTGGTGACAGGGGGGCCTGGAGGACAACATCCCTCCACAGTGTATAAAAGGGATAAAGGGAGAGGAACCTGGTTAGCTAAAGCTAGCTAGCGATAGCATTGATGCTAAACCTGATGGAGAAACCTGAAGCTAAAACTGGTCTGAAACAAAAGCTAACAGTTTACAAAGGGATAAAGGGAGAGGAACCTGATTAGCTAAAGCTAGCTAATGATAGCATTGATGCTAAACCTGATGGAGAAACCTGAAGCTAAAACTGGTCTGAAACAAAAGCTAACAGTTTACAAAGAGGTAAAGGGAGAGGAACCTGGTTAGCTAAAGCTAGCTAGCGATAGCATTGATGCTAAACCTGATGGAGAAACCTGAAGCTAAAACTGGTCTGAAACAAAAGCTAACAGTTCACAGAGGGGTGAAGCTGAGAGAAACGGCTGGTGGTAGAGTGGTGGGTGGTCGGATCAAACACAAATTGCCCTCAGTAAATCCCTGCCTTCGAGTGCACAGCAGTACACAACAGCACACGCTACACACACACACACACACACACCCATGGGCCGAGACAACAGCTGCTGACCCTTGACAGCCGTAGCCCATTAATGTTTATTCTGAGAATCGTTGCTATCGTTCGCTGACAGAGTTTAAATGGGAGGCAGGTTGTAAATTACACCGTGTCTGCTCAAGGTGTCTGCACTGTGCAGAGACGCCTGGATCAGACCTGCTGTCTCAGCATCAGCTCTAATAATGTCTGTACTACAGGGGGGGGTTGACATTATTAAAGACATAAGGTGTCAAACATACGACCCGAGGGCCCATTCAATACGGCCCGCGGGTGGTTTGAGTACGTGTTGAAATGATAATGAACCTACATTTATAGTCTCTTCACTCTGTTCCAGCTTGATAAGTGTCACGTTCCTGACCTGTTTTCCTTTGTTTTGTATTTATTTAGTTGGTCAGGGCGTGAGTTGGGTGGGTTTGTCTATGTGTGATTTTCTATGTTGGGATTTTGTGTTCGGCCTGGTATGATTCTCAATCAGAGGCAGCTGTCAATCGTTGTCCCTGATTGAGAATCATACTTAGGCAGCCGGGGTTTCACGTGTGTTGTGTGGGTGTTTGTTTCCGTGTTTGTATTCGTGCCACACGGGACTGTTGTCGGTTGTATTCATTTTGTTATTTTGTTTCATGTTAGTGTTCAGTTTCGATTTAATAAATGATCATGAGCACTACCCACTCTGCGTGTTGGTCCGATCCATGCTCCTCCTCGTCTGAGGAGGAGAACGACTATGACGACCGTTACAATAAGTCATTTACAGTCTCTTCACTCTGACCAGCTAGATAACAGTCATTATAGTCTCTTCACTCTGTCCAGCTAGATACCAGTCATCTATAGTCTCTTCACTCTGTCCAGCTAGATAACAGTCATCTATAGTCTCTTCACTCTGTCCAGCTTGATAACAGTCATTTACAGTCTCTTCACTCTGACCAGCTAGATAACAGTCATTATAGTCTCTTCACTCTGTCCAGCTAGATACCAGTCATCTATAGTCTCTTCACTCTGTCCAGCTAGATAACAGTCATTTATAGTCTCTTCACTCTGTCCAGCTAGATAACAGTCATTTATAGTCTCTTCACTCTGTCCAGCTAGATAACAGTCATCTATAGTCTCTTCACTCTGTCCAGCTAGATAACAGTCATCTATAGTCTCTACACTCTGTCCAGCTAGATAACAGTCATCTATAGTCTCTTCACTCTGTCCAGCTAGATAACAGTCATCTATAGTCTCTACACTCTGTCCAGCTAGATAACAGTCATCTATAGTCTCTACACTCTGTCCAGCTAGATAACAGTCATCTATAGTCTCTACACTCTGTCCAGCTAGATAACAGTCATCTATAGTCTCTTCACTCTGTCCAGCTAGATACCAGTCATTTATAGTCTCTTCACTCTGTCCAGCTTGATAACAGTCATCTATAGTCTCTACACTCTGTCCAGCTTGATAACAGTCATCTATAGTCTCTACACTCTGTCCAGCTAGATACCAGTCATTTATAGTCTCTACACTCTGTCCAGCTTGATAACAGTCATCTATAGTCTCTTCACTCTGTCCAGCTTGTTAACAGTCATTTATAGTCTCTTCACTCTGTCCAGCTTGATAACAGTCATCTATAGTCTCTACACTCTGTCCAGCTTGATAACAGTCATCTATAGTCTCTTCACTCTGTCCAGCTTGATAACAGTCATCTATAGTCTCTTCACTCTGTCCAGCTTGATATCAGTCATTTATAGTCTCTTCACTCTGTCCAGCTTGATATCAGTCATTTATAGTCTCTTCACTCTGTCCAGCTTGATAACAGTCATCTATAGTCTCTTCACTCTGTCCAGCTTGATAACAGTCATCTATAGTCTCTTCACTCTGTCCAGCTTGATAACAGTCATTTATAGTCTCTTCTCTCTGTCCAGCTTGATAACAGTCATTTATAGTCTCTTCTCTCTGTCCAGCTAGATAACAGTCATTTATAGTCTCTTCACTCTGTCCAGCTTGATAACAGTCATTTATAGTCTCTTCACTCTGTCCAGCTTGATAACAGTCATCTATAGTCTCTACACTCTGTCCAGCTTGATAACAGTCATCTATAGTCTCTACACTCTGTCCAGCTAGATAACAGTCATCTATAGTCTCTACACTCTGTCCAGCTAGATAACAGTCATCTATAGTCTCTTCACTCTGTCCAGCTAGATAACAGTCATTTATAGTCTCTTCACTCTGTCCAGCTAGATACCAGTCATCTATAGTCTCTTCACTCTGTCCAGCTTGATAACAGTCATCTATAGTCTCTACACTCTGTCCAGCTTGATAACAGTCATCTATAGTCTCTACACTCTGTCCAGCTAGATAACAGTCATCTATAGTCTCTACACTCTGTCCAGCTAGATAACAGTCATCTATAGTCTCTACACTCTGTCCAGCTAGATAACAGTCATCTATAGTCTCTTCACTCTGTCCAGCTAGATAACAGTCATTTATAGTCTCTACACTCTGTCCAGCTAGATAACAGTCATCTATAGTCTCTACACTCTGTCCAGCTAGATAACAGTCATCTATAGTCTCTTCACTCTGTCCAGCTAGATAACAGTCATTTATAGTCTTTTTTTTTTACGAGGGGCCTGAGTCCAGGCTGTAATGTTTGGTCTGTCCTCAGCCTTGCTGTTGTTTTAACGAGGGGTCTGAGTCCAGGCTGTAATGTTTGGTCTGTCCTCAGCCTTGCTGTTGTTTTAACGAGGGGCCTGAGTCCAGGCTGTAATGTTTGGTCTGTCCTCAGCCTTGCTGTTGTTTTAACGAGGGGCCTGAGTCCAGGCTGTAATGTTTGGTCTGTCCTCAGCCTTGCTGTTGTTTTAACGAGGGGCCTGAGTCCAGGCTGTAATGTTTGGTCCGTCCTCAGCCTTGCTGTTGTTTTAATGAGGGGCCTGAGTCCAGGCTGTAATGTTTGGTCTGTCCTCAGCCTTGCTGTTGTTTTAACGAGGGGCCTGAGTCCAGGCTGTAATGTTTGGTCTGTCCTCAGCCTTGCTGTTGTTTTAATGAGGGGCCTGAGTCCAGGCTGTAATGTTTTGTCTGTCCTCAGCCTTGCTGTTGTTTTAACGAGGGGCCTGAGTCCAGGCTGTAATGTTTGGTCTGTCCTCAGCCTTACTGTGAGTAGCTTGTGAATAAGACTGTCTGACTCTCTGCAGTGAAAACCGAACACACTTCTCCTCAGCCGTGCTGTTGGCTGTTCAGTGATGACCACGTTAGACTCCAGTAAGTATCTAACATGGTAATCTAAAGGACATCTTTAGCATCCTGTTTAACATCCCGTCGTAGTGTTGAGCTGTGGATTGATGTGTGAGGAACTGAATCTGTGCAGGACTTCATGCACACCACTGGTGACAACTGGAGTTTAATGACCCAAGTCACGGTGGGAAGTCGCTATGGCATTTAACACGATGGCAGCCCTCTCCGGGCCCTTTCCAAACCGCCTTAAAAATAGACTTACAAAACAACCTCCCAAAGAGGGAATGACTCAATGTCAATGTCCAGGGAGACAGAAGTGCCCTATACCAGTTAGACTGCTTCAACTGTGACAGACACTTCCAGGGGTTGTGTTTTAGTTCGCAGGAAATGGAAGAACGGTCAACAAAACACATCATGAAACAGGGAGGTCTTATCTGAACTGGTCCAATCAGACATTAGTGTTATGCGTTTCTGTTGCAAAATGTTTTGCTACGGTGTATCCTGAATGAACATGACCAGTTGATGGTGAAACACATACCCCAACCCTGTATGTCTACAGGATGGTCAGGTTATAGAGGGACTATGTCTACAGTATGGTCAGGTTATAGAGGGACTATGTCTACAGGATGGTCAGGTTATAGAGGGACTATGTCTACAGGATGGTCAGGTTATAGAGGGACTATGTCTACAGGATGGTCAGGTTATAGAGGGACTATGTCTACAGGATGGTCAGGTTATAGAGGGACTATGTCTACAGGATGGTCAGGTTATAGAGGGACTATGTCTACAGGATGGTCAGGTTATAGAGGGACTATGTCTACAGGATGGTCAGGTTATAGAGGGACTATGTCTACATGATGGTCAGGTTATAGAGGGACTATGTCTACAGGATGGTCAGGTTATAGAGGGACTATGTCTACATGATGGTCAGTTAGGTTATAGAGGGACTATGTCTACAGGATGGTCAGGTTATAGAGGGACTATGTCTACAGGATAGTCAGTTAGGTTATAGAGGGACTGTGTCTACAGGATGGTCAGGTTATAGAGGGACTATGTCTACAGGATGGTCAGTTAGGTTATAGAGGGACTATGTCTACAGGATGGTCAGGTTATAGAGGGACTATGTCTACAGGATGGTCAGGTTATAGAGGGACTATGTCTACAGGATGGTCAGGTTATAGAGGGACTATGTCTACAGGATGGTCAGGTTATAGAGGGACTATGTCTACAGGATGGTTAGGTTATAGAGGGACTATGTCTACAGGATGGTCAGGTTATAGAGGGACTATGTCTACAGGATGGTCAGGTTATAGAGGGACTATGTCTACAGGATGGTCAGTTAGGTTATAGAGGGACTATGTCTACATGATGGTCAGTTAGGTTATAGAGGGACTATGTCTACAGGATGGTCAGCGTATAGAGGGACTATGACTACAGGATGGTTAGGTTATAGAGGGACTATGTCTACAGGATGGTCAGGTTATAGAGGGACTATGTCTACAGGATGGTCAGTTAGGTTATAGAGGGACTATGTCTACATGATGGTCAGTTAGGTTATAGAGGGACTATGTCTACAGGATGGTCAGTTAGGTTATAGAGGGACTATGTCTACAGGATGGTCAGCGTATAGAGGGACTATGTCTACAGGATGGTCAGGTTATAGAGGGACTATGTCTACAGGATGGTCAGTTAGGTTATAGAGGGACTATGTCTACAGTATGGTCAGGTTATAGAGGGACTATGTCTACAGGATGGTCAGGTTATAGAGGGACTATGTCTACAGGATGGTCAGGTTATAGAGGGACTATGTCTACAGGATGGTCAGGTTATAGAGGGACTATGTCTACAGGATGGTTAGGTTATAGAGGGACTATGTCTACAGGATGGTCAGGTTATAGAGGGATTATGTCTACAGGATGGTCAGTCAGGTTATAGAGGGACTATGTCTACAGGATGGTCAGGTTATAGAGGGACTATGTCTACAGGATGGTCAGTTAGGTTATAGAGGGACTATGTCTACAGGATGGTCAGGTTATAGAGGGACTATGTCTACAGGATGGTCAGGTTATAGAGGGACTATGTCTACAGGATGGTCAGGTTATAGAGGGACTATGTCTACAGGATGGTTAGGTTATAGAGGGACTATGTCTACAGGATGGTCAGGTTATAGAGGGATTATGTCTACAGGATGGTCAGTCAGGTTATAGAGGGACTATGTCTACAGGATATTTGGGTATTAGAGGGACTATGTCTACAGCATAGTTAGGTATTAGAGGGACTATGTCTACAGGATGGTCAACCAAAACTACACACATCATATAAGAGCACAACAACGTGTTGTTGTACACATTCTGTCATGTTCTTCAGGTCTGCTGGTCTCCTATATTAATCATTAGATGTTCTGTCATGTTCTTCAGGTCTACTGGTCTCCTATATTAATCATTAGATGTTGTGTCGTGTTCTTCAGGTCTGCTGGTCTCCTATATTAATCATTAGATGTTCTGTCATGTTCTTCAGGTCTGCTGGTCTCCTATACTAATAATTTCCCTCAACCATAGGGAGGTGGAAACACACACACAAACACAAACAGACACATTAAAGTAATGAAGTGACAAAGGAAAGCCATCAGTGGATATAAGACATGGCTCCATGGAAGAAGAGAGAATGTGATAGATGTCCAGAATGGGAACGACTCAAATTATTCCATGAATTATTCAGTCACTACAGGCCGGGGCTGGGCAGGACGTATGGAGGCTGGCTGGCTGGGAGGGAGGGAGGTAGGGGGGGAGAGGAGGGAGAGGAGAAAAGGAGCCAGGGAGGGAGGGAGGGAGGGAGGAGAGGAGGGGAGAGGAGAAAGGGAGGGGGGAGGTAGGAGGGGAGGAAGGGAGGGAGCCTGAGAGGAGGGAGAGGAGAAAAGGAGAAGAGAAAGGGAGGGGGGAGGGAGGGAGGGAGGAGAGGAGAAAGGGAGGGGGGAGGTAGGAGGGGATGAAGGGAGGGGGGGAGGGAGGGAGCCAGAGAGCGAGGGCAGCCAGACACCAAACCTGACATTTTTCAGGAGTATCTTCTACACAAGTTAATTAGTGGCTAGAGCGGAACGAACCCACAACACACAAGAATGTGCACACACACACACACACACACACACACACACACACACACACACACACACACACACACACACACACACACACACACACACACACACACACACACACACACACACACACACACACACACACACACACACACACACACACACACACCTTCTCGGCTACATGCTACATTTACATGTTCCAGCCGATTGATCGAGAATCCTTCTGTCACCGCTCTGGCTCAAATGTGAACAGAGACGGCGTCTTTTACAGCCAGATAGAGATGTATAAATACAACCAGTCATTTTGCCACATTCTCCTCTGACTCACTGTGTTCCAAGCCGTGCCAATTAGTTGGCTATAAAAAAAAAAACATATTTTCAAAGCACTGCCTTTGCTTTCACAAGTGTTGATAAAAGCCAAAATCAGGATGAATGAATGCAGATCCATAATATATCAACATCTGAAGTAAAGACTTACAGATTTCAAACATCCTGAGCCATATCGTTATTATGACCATTATAACGACAAAGAACGAATCTCGTTAATGTTGAGAGACAGATATCAGGTGAGAAAGAGAGAAACTGCTTTAATTCCGTGGATCTGGACGAAAAAAAATAGAATTTTCTTCTCAGAAGGAAACAAAGACAGAGAGAAAATAAATGCAGAGGCTCGACTGATCAACTTGAGAGAGAGACAGAGACAGAGAGACAGAGAGAGAGAGAGAGAGAGAGAGAGAGAGAGCGAGAGAGAGAGAGAAAGAGAGTCACTCATTTGAAAATGATGATTCCAAATTCAAGTCAGATCGAGGAAGAGAAACTGTCTCATTTAGAAAAGGCTGAAGGTGAATATGGCTGATGGAGAAGCATACTTGAGTGAGTATTTGAGTAATGCTTTGTCGTGAGTTATTCACAAGCCAGCCAGGGCTGATTAATGACCCCATCGCCCTGCTCCTCTTTCTGAGGATGGGCGCAGTAGGTTATCTAGAGGCTGACTAGACCTGAGGATGGGTGCAGTAGGTTATCTAGAGGCTGACTAGACCTGAGGATGGGAGCAGTAGGTTATCTAGAGGCTGACTAGACCTGAGAGCAGTAGGTTATCTAGAGGCTGACTAGACCTGAGGATGGGTGCAGTAGGTTATCTAGAGGCTGACTAGACCTGAGGATGGGAGCAGTAGGTTATCTAGAGACTGACTAGACCTGAGGATGGGTGCAGTAGGTTGTCTAGAGGCTGACTAGACCTGAGGATTGGAGCAGTAGGTTATCTAGAGGCTGACTAGACCTGAGAGCAGTAGGTTATCTAGAGGCTGACTAGACCTGAGGATGGGTGCAGTAGGTTATCTAGAGGCTGAATAGACCTGAGGATGGGAGCAGTAGGTTATCTATAGGCTGACTAGACCTGAGGATGGGAGCAGCAGGTTATCTAGAGGCTGACTAGACCTGAGAGCAGTAGGTTATCTAGAGGCTGACTAGACCTGAGGATGGGAGCAGTAGGTTATCTAGAGGCTGACTAGACCTGAGGATGGGTGCAGTAGGTTATCTAGAGGCTGACTAGACCTGGGGATGGGAGCAGTAGGTTATCTAGAGACTGACTAGACCTGAGAGCAGTAGGTTATCTAGAGGCTGACTAGACCTGAGGATGGGCGCAGTACGTTATCTAGAGACTGACTAGACCTGAGGATGGGAGCAGTAGGTTATCTAGAGGCTGACTAGACCTGAGAGCAGTAGGTTATCTAGAGGCTGACTAGACCTGAGAGCAGTAGGTTATCTAGAGACTGACTAGACCTGAGGATGGGAGCAGTAGGTTATCTAGAGGCTGACTAGACCTGAGAGCAGTAGGTTATCTAGAGACTGACTAGACCTGAGAGCAGTAGGTTATCTAGAGGCTGACTAGACCTGAGAGCAGTAGGTTATCTAGAGACTGACTAGACCTGAGGATGGGCGCAGTAGGTTATCTAGAGGCTGACTAGACCTGAGGATGGGAGCAGTAGGTTATCTAGAGGCTGACTAGACCTGAGGATGGGAGCAGTAGGTTATCTAGAGGCTGACTAGACCTGAGAGCAGTAGGTTATCTAGAGGCTGACTAGACCTGAGGATGGGAGCAGTAGGTTATCTAGAGGCTGACTAGACCTGAGAGCAGTAGGTTATCTAGAGGCTGACTAGACCTGGGGATGGGAGCAGTAGGTTATCTAGAGACTGACTAGACCTGAGAGCAGTAGGTTATCTAGAGGCTGACTAGACCTGAGGATGGGCGCAGTACGTTATCTAGAGACTGACTAGACCTGAGGATGGGAGCAGTAGGTTATCTAGAGGCTGACTAGACCTGAGAGCAGTAGGTTATCTAGAGGCTGACTAGACCTGAGAGCAGTAGGTTATCTAGAGACTGACTAGACCTGAGGATGGGAGCAGTAGGTTATCTAGAGGCTGACTAGACCTGAGAGCAGTAGGTTATCTAGAGGCTGACTAGACCTGAGAGCAGTAGGTTATCTAGAGGCTGACTAGACCTGAGAGCAGTAGGTTATCTAGAGACTGACTAGACCTGAGGATGGGCGCAGTAGGTTATCTAGAGGCTGACTAGACCTGAGGATGGGAGCAGTAGGTTATCTAGAGGCTGACTAGACCTGAGGATGGGAGCAGTAGGTTATCTAGAGGCTGACTAGACCTGAGAGCAGTAGGTTATCTAGAGGCTGACTAGACCTGAGGATGGGAGCAGTAGGTTATCTAGAGGCTGACTAGACCTGAGAGCAGTAGGTTATCTAGAGGCTGACTAGACCTGAGGATGGGTGCAGTAGGTTATCTAGAGACTGACTAGACCTGAGGATGGGAGCAGTAGGTTATCTAGAGGCTGACTAGACCTGAGAGCAGTAGGTTATCTAGAGGCTGACTAGACCTGAGGATGGGAGCAGTAGGTTATCTAGATGCTGACTAGACCTGAGGATGAGAGCAGTAGGTTATCTAGAGGCTGACTAGACCTGGGAGCAGTAGGTTATCTAGAGGCTGACTAGACCTGAGGATGAGAGCAGTAGGTTATCTAGAGGCTGACTAGACCTGGGAGCAGTAGGTTACCTAAAGGCTGACTAGACCTGAGAGCAGTAGGTTATCTAGAGGCTGACTAGACCTGAGAGCAGTAGGTTATTTAGAGGCTGACTAGACCTGAGGATGGGAGCAGTAGGTTCTCTAGAGGCTGACTAGACCTGAGAGCAGTAGGTTATCTAGAGGCTGACTAGACCTGAGAGCAGTAGGTTATCTAGAGGCTGACTAGACCTGAGAGCAGTAGGTTATTTAGAGGCTGACTAGACCTGAGGATGGGAGTAGTAGGTTCTCGAGAGGCTGACTAGACCTGAGAGCAGTAGGTTATCTAGAGGCTGACTAGACCTGAGGATGGGAGCAGTAGGTTATCTAGAGGCTGACTAGACCTGAGGATGGGAGTAGTAGGTTATCGAGAGGCTGACTAGACCTGAGAGCAGTAGGTTATCTAGAGGCTGACTAGACCTGAGGATGGGAGCAGTAGGTTATCTAGAGGCTGACTAGACCTGAGAGCAGTAGGTTATCTAGAGGCTGACTAGACCTGAGAGCAGTAGGTTATCTAGAGGCTGACTAGACCTGAGGATGGGCGCAGTAGGTTATCTAGAGGCTGACTAGACCTGAGGATGGGAGCAGTAGGTTATCTAGAGGCTGACTAGACCTGAGGATGGGAGCAGTAGGTTATCTAGAGACTGACTAGACCTGAGGATGGGAGCAGTAGGTTATCTAGAGGCTGACTAGACCTGAGGATGGGAGCAGTAGGTTATCTAGAGGCTGACTAGACTTGAGGATGGGAGCAGTAGGTTATCTAGAGGCTGACTAGACCTGAGGATGGGAGCAGTAGGTTATCTAGAGTCTGACTAGACCTGAGGATGAGAGCAGTAGGTTGTCTAGATGCTGACTAGACCTGAGGATGAGAGCAGTAGGTTATCTAGAGGCTGACTATAGACCTGGGAGCAGTAGGTTATCTAGAGGCTGACTAGACCTGGGAGCAGTAGGTTATCTAGATGCTGACTAGACCTGAGGATGGGAGCAGTAGGTTATCTAGAGGCTGACTAGACCTGAGAGCAGTAGGTTATCTCGAGGCTAACTAGACCTGAGGGCAGTAGGTTATCTAGAGGCTGACTAGACCTGTGGATGGGAGCAGTAGGTTATCTAGAGGCTGACTAGATCTGAGAGCAGTAGGTTATCTAAAGGCTGACTAGACCTGAGAGTAGTAGGTTATCTAGAGGCTGACTAGACCTGAGAGCAGTAGGTTCTCTAGAGGCTGACTAGACCTGAGGATGGGAGCAGTAGGTTCTCTAGAGGCTGACTAGACCTGAGAGCAGTAGGTTATCTAGAGGCTGACTAGACCTGAGAGCAGTAGGTTATCTAGAGGCTGACTAGACCTGAGGGCAGTAGGTTATCTAGAGGCTGACTAGACCTGAGGATAGGAGCAGTAGGTTATCTAGAGGCTGACTAGACCTGAGAGCAGTAGGTTATCTAGAGGCTGACTAGACCTGAGGATGGGAGCAGTAGGTTCTCTAGAGGCTGACTAGACCTGAGAGCAGTAGGTTATCTAGAGGCTGACTAGACCTGAGAGCAGTAGGTTATCTAGAGGCTGACTAGACCTGAGAGCAGTAGGTTATCTAGAGGCTGACTAGACCTGAGAGCAGTAGGTTCTCTAGAGGCTGACTAGACCTGAGAGCAGTAGGTTATCTAGAGGCTGACTAGACCTGAGGATGGGAGCAGTAGGTTAGCTAGATGCTGACTAGACCTGTGGATGGGAGCAGTAGGTTATCTAGAGGCTGACTAGACCTGAGGATGGGAGCAGTAGGTTCTCTAGAGGCTGACTAGACCTGAGAGCAGTAGGTTATCTAGAGGCTGACTAGACCTGAGAGCAGTAGGTTATCTAGAGGCTGACTAGACCTGAGGATAGGAGCAGTAGGTTTTCTAGAGGCTGACTAGACCTGAGAGCAGTAGGTTATCTAGAGGCTGACTAGACCTGAGGATGGGAGCAGTAGGTTCTCTAGAGGCTGACTAGACCTGAGAGCAGTAGGTTATCTAGAGGCTGACTAGACCTGAGAGCAGTAGGTTATCTAGAGGCTGACTAGACCTGAGAGCAGTAGGTTATCTAGAGGCTGACTAGACCTGAGAGCAGTAGGTTATCTAGAGGCTGACTAGACCTGAGGATGGGAGCAGTAGGTTCTCTAGAGGCTGACTAGACCTGAGAGCAGTAGGTTATCTAGAGGCTGACTAGACCTGAGAGCAGTAGGTTATCTAGAGGCTGACTAGACCTGAGAGCAGTAGGTTATCTAGAGGCTGACTAGACCTGAGGATGGGAGCAGTAGGTTAGCTAGATGCTGACTAGACCTGTGGATGGGAGCAGTAGGTTATCTAGATGCTGACTAGACATGGTGCTATGAGCCTGACTGCTTCAGACTGACACCTGAGTTTCTCTCCCCTAATACTCAGAGTCCTGCTCTGGGAACAGTCTCCTAGTTAGTGGGGAGAGAGGTCAGAGGAGTAGGCTCTCCCTTTAGGCTAACACATACAAAACAGACTTCCTTACGGAAGGATTGATGTGTATAACAATGTGTATTTTAATGTGTATTTGGAAGTGCTGGGGAATGTTGTTCCCACACGGCTGGCCTGGCTAGGGATTAGGGGAATGTTGTTCCCACACGGCTGGCCTGAATAGGGATTAGGGGAATGTTGTTCCCACACGGCTGGCCTGGCTAGGGATTAGGGGAATGTTGTTCCCACACGACTGGCCTGGTTAGGGATTAGGGGAATGTTGTTCCCACACGACTGGCCTGGCTAGGGATTAGGGGAATGTTGTTCCCACACGGCTGGCCTGGCTAGGGATTAGGGGAATGTTGTTCCCACACGACTGGCCTGGTTAGGGATTAGGGGAATGTTGTTCCCACACGGCTGGCCTGGCTAGGGATTAGGGGAATGTTGTTCCCACACGACTGGCCTGGTTAGGGATTAGGGGAATGTTGTTCCCACACGACTGGCCTGGCTAGGGATTAGGGGAATGTTGTTCCCACACGGCTGGCCTGGCTAGGGATTAGGGGAATGTTGTTCCCACACGGCTGGCCTGAATAGGGATTAGGGGAATGTTGTTCCCACACGGCTGGCCTGGTTAGGGATTAGGGGAATGTTGTTCCCACACGGCTGGTCTGGCTAGGGATTAGGGGAATGTTGTTCCCACCCGGCTGGCCTGAATAGGGATTAGGGGAATGTTGTTCCCACACGGCTGGCCTGAATAGGGATTAGGGGAATGTTGTTCCCACACGGCTGGCCTGAATAGGGATTAGGGGAATGTTGTTCCCACACGGCTGGCCTGGCTAGAGATTAGGGGAATGCTTGTTCCCGCTCTACTCTGCTCCAGGACGACTGTGGAATGTTTTGCAATGTCAATTATAGAATCCGGAACTCCTCTTCTCTGTCATTACCCAGAACCCTCCAGGGCAACATGTTCAATGGGACTAGTCTACCTCAACAGAAAGGGGTGTTGGGGGGGGGGGGGGGGGGGGGTTTGCATGCATTTGTGTGTGTTTGTGTGTTTGTGTGTGTGCATGTATGTGTTCAGACAAACTATGCTCTAATTTACACACTAAAGCCTCCTTTCTGATTCTCTCCAAGTAGTAAAACAGATAACAAAGGAAAGACAGAGAGACACAGATCAGAGAAAGATAGAGAGACACAGAAAGAGAGCAAGAGAGAGAGAGAGAGAGATCAGAGAAAGATAGAGAGAGAGAGAAAGATAGACAGATAGAGAGAGAGAGAGAGAGAGAGAGAGAGAGAGAGAGAGAGAGAGAGAGAGAAAGAGAGAGACAGAGAGAGAGAGAGAGAGAGAGAGAGAGAGAGAGAGAGAGAGAGAGAGAGAGAGAGAACAGAGAAATATAGAGACAGAGAGAGAGCGAGAGAGATCAGAGAAATATATATATATAGAGAGAGAGAGAGAGAGAGAGAGAGAGAGAGAGAGAGAGAGAGAGAGAGAGAGAGAGAGAGAGAGAGAGATCAGAGAAAGATAGAGACAGAGAGAGAGAGAGATCAGAGAGAGATAGCTAGACAAAGAAAGAGAGCGAGCAGCAGCAGTAACACAGGTGCTCCATTCTAGATGAACAGTGGTAGTAGAGCCAGCTAGGTGGAGCAGGTGCTCCATTCTAGATGAACAGTGGTAGTAGAGCCAGCTAGGTGGAGCAGGTGCTCCATTCTAGATGAACAGTGGTAGTAGAGCCAGCTAGGTGGAGCAGGTGCTCCATTCTAGATGAACAGTGGTAGTAGAGCCAGCTAGGTGGAGCAGGTGCTCCATTCTAGATGAACAGTGTTAGTAGAGCCAGCTAGGTGGAGCAAGTGCTAGTAGAGCCAGCTAGGTGGAGCAGGTGCTCCATTCTAGATGAACAGTGGTAGTAGAGCCAGCTAGGTGGAGCAGGTGCTCCATTCTAGATGAACAGTGGTAGTAGAGCCAGCTAGGTGGAGCAGGTGCTCCATTCTAGATGAACAGTGGTAGTAGAGCCAGCTAGGTGGATACATATAAACATCCCAATCTTATAGACCTGTTAGCCTAGCCTGACCTAGCACATATAAACATCCCAATCTTATAGACCTGTTAGCCTAGCCTGACCTAGCACATATAAACATCCCAATCTTAGATACCTGTTAGCCTGACCTAGCACATATAAACATCCCAATCTTAGATACCTGTTAGCCTAGCCTGACCTAGCACATATAAACATCCCAATCTTATAGACCTGTTAGCCTAGCCTGACCTAGCACATATAAACATCCCAATCTTAGATACCTGTTAGCCTGACCTAGCACATATAAACATCCCAATCTTAGATACCTGTTAGCCTAGCCTGACCTAGCACATATAAACATCCCAATCTTATAGACCTGCTAGCCTGACCTAGCACATATAAACATCCCAATCTTATAGACCTGTTAGCCTGACCTAGCACATATAAACATCCCAATCTTATAGACCTGTTAGCCTGACCTAGCACATATAAACATCCCAATCTTATAGACCTGTTAGCCTGACCTAGCACATATAAACATCCCAATCTTATAGACCTGTTAGCCTGACCTAGCACATATAAACATCCCAATCTTAGAGACCTGTTAGCCTGACCTAGCACATATAAACATCCCAATCTTATAGACCTGCTAGCCTAGCCTGACCTAGCACATATAAACATCCCAATCTTAGAGACCTGTTAGCCTAGCCTGACCTAGCACCTATAAACATCCCAATCTTAGAGACCTGTTAGCCTGACCTAGCACATATAAACATCCCAATCTTAGAGACCTGTTAGCCTGACCTAGCACATATAAACATCCCAATCTTAGAGACCTGTTAGCCTGACCTAGCACATATAAACATCCCAATCTTATAGACCTGTTAGCCTAGCCTGACCTAGCACATATAAACATCCCAATCTTAGATACCTGCTAGCCTAGCCTGACCTAGCACATATAAACATCCCAATCTTATAGACCTGCTAGCCTAGCCTGACCTAGCACATATAAACATCCCAATCTTAGAGACCTGCTAGCCTAGCCTGACCTAGCACATATAAACATCCCAATCTTAGAGACCTGTTAGCCTGACCTAGCACATATAAACATCCCAATCTTATAGACCTGCTAGCCTAGCCTGACCTAGCACATATAAACATCCCAATCTTATAGACCTGCTAGCCTAGCCTGACCTAGCACATATAAACATCCCAATCTTAGAGACCTGCTAGCCTAGCCTGACCTAGCACATATAAACATCCCAATCTTATAGACCTGCTAGCCTGACCTGACCTAGCACATATAAACATCCCAATCCTAGAGACCTGTTAGCCTAGCCTGACCTAGCACATATAAACATCCCAATCTTATAGACCTGTTAGCCTGACCTAGCACATATAAACATCCCAATCTTAGAGACCTGTTAGCCTGACCTAGCACATATAAACATCCCAATCTTATAGACCTGTTAGCCTAGCTTGACCTAGCACATATAAACATCCCAATCTTATAGACCTGCTAGCCTGACCTAGCACATATAAACATCCCAATCTTATAGACCTGCTAGCCTGACCTGACCTAGCACATATAAACATCCCAATCCTAGAGACCTGTTAGCCTAGCCTGACCTAGCACATATAAACATCCCAATCTTATAGACCTGTTAGCCTGACCTAGCACATATAAACATCCCAATCTTAGAGACCTGTTAGCCTGACCTAGCACATATAAACATCCCAATCCTAGAGACCTGTTAGCCTAGCCTGACCTAGCACCTATAAACATCCCAATCTTAGAGACCTGTTAGCCTAGCCTGACCTAGCACATATAAACATCCCAATCTTATAGACCTGTTAGCCTAGCCTGACCTAGCACATATAAACATCCCAATCTTAGAGACCTGCTAGCCTAGCCTGACCTAGCACATATAAACATCCCAATCTTATAGACCTGTTAGCCTGACCTAGCACATATAAACATCCCAATCTTATAGACCTGTTAGCCTAGCCTGACCTAGCACATATAAACATCCCAATCTTAGAGACCTGCTAGCCTAGCCTGACCTAGCACATATAAACATCCCAATCTTATAGACCTGTTAGCCTGACCTAGCACCTATAAACATCCCAATCTTAGAGACCTGTTAGCCTAGCCTGACCTAGCACATATAAACATCCCAATCTTAGAGACCTGTTAGCCTGACCTAGCACATATAAACATCCCAATCTTAGAGACCTGCTAGCCTAGCCTGACCTAGCACATATAAACATCCCAATCTTAGAGACCTGTTAGCCTAGCCTGACCTAGCACATATAAACATCCCAATCTTAGAGACCTGTTAGCCTAGCCTGACCTAGCACATATAAACATCCCAATCTTATAGACCTGTTAGCCTGACCTAGCACATATAAACATCCCAATCTTATAGACCTGCTAGCCTAGCCTGACCTAGCACATATAAACATCCCAATCTTAGAGACCTGTTAGCCTAGCCTGACCTAGCACATATAAACATCCCAATCTTAGAGACCTGTTAGCCTAGCCTGACCTAGCACATATAAACATCCCAATCTTAGAGACCTGCTAGCCTAGCCTGACCTAGCACATATAAACATCCCAATCTTATAGACCTGTTAGCCTGACCTAGCACATATAAACATCCCAATCTTATAGACCTGCTAGCCTAGCCTGACCTAGCACATATAAACATCCCAATCTTAGAGACCTGCTAGCCTAGCCTGACCTAGCACATATAAACATCCCAATCTTATAGACCTGCTAGCCTAGCCTGACCTAGCACATATAAACATCCCAATCTTAGAGACCTGTTAGCCTAGCCTGACCTAGCACATATAAACATCCCAATCTTAGAGACCTGTTAGCCTGACCTAGCACATATAAACATCCCAATCTTAGAGACCTGTTAGCCTGACCTAGCACATATAAACATCCCAATCTTAGATACCTGCTAGCCTGACCTAGCACATATAAACATCCCAATCTTAGAGACCTGTTAGCCTAGCCTGACCTAGCACATATAAACATCCCAATCTTATAGACCTGCTAGCCTAGCCTGACCTAGCACATATAAACATCCCAATCTTATAGACCTGTTAGCCTAGCCTGACCTAGCACATATAAACATCCCAATCTTAGATACCTGTTAGCCTAGCCTGACCTAGCACATATAAACATCCCAATCTTAGAGACATGTTAGCCTAGCCTGACCTAGCACATATAAACATCCCAATCTTATAGACCTGTTAGCCTAGCCTGACCTAGCACATATAAACATCCCAATCTTAGAGACCTGTTAGCCTGACCTAGCACATATAAACATCCCAATCTTAGAGACCTGCTAGCCTAGCCTGACCTAGCACATATAAACATCCCAATCGTATAGACCTGCTAGCCTAGCCTGACCTAGCACATATAAACATCCCAATCGTATAGACCTGCTAGCCTAGCCTGACCTAGCACATATAAACATCCCAATCTTATAGACCTGTTAGCCTAGCCTGACCTAGCACATATAAACATCCCAATCTTATAGACCTGTTAGCCTAGCCTGACCTAGCACATATAAACATCCCAATCTTATAGACCTGCTAGCCTAGCCTGACCTAGCACATATAAACAGGTGTTAGCTGTGAGTGACCTGCTAGTCTAACCTAGTCTACATAATCATCCCAGTATCACTATAACACAGTAGTTATGTTTATAACACACACACACAGACACGCACACACACACACACGCGCGCACATACAAGCACACACACACACATGTGCACGCGCACACGCGCACGCGCACGCACGCACACGCAAGCAAGCAAGCAAGCACACACACACAAAAACACACACATCTCTACACACACTAATGCTATCCCCATCCATCCAGGCCACTCTAGGTTTTCATAATGTGATGATAAGCTGCTTGTTTGCCCCACAGTAGCAGCCCTCTCTGCCAGTTCAGAGCTGATCATCCTACAACACAATGAAACAACAACGGATCAGCCTCCGACCAGCCAACCAACCATCCTCCCTCTCTTTCTCCTGCTCTCCCTCGTTCATTCCCTGTACAGAATCGTTAGCTCTCTTTCTCATTCTGTCTCTCATTCTCTCTCTCATTCTCTCTCTCTCTCTCTTGCTCTCTTTCTCCATTCCTTCCCTGGTCCCATTCACTGTACAGATGCATTAGCCCTCCTGCTCCTCTCTCCCTCTCTCTCTTTCTCTCTCCCTCCTTCTCTCCAATCCTCCCTCGTTCCCAGGTTGACTTACTGTGCAGGTGTTCAGAAGCATAATAATACACATCTTCATATCCCTCCTGATAGTCCTCCTCCGGTCTGTACTTTTTCCCCTTCCGCCTCCTGGACCTCCTGATCTGCTTCACAAAGACCAGGAAACGCTCCATGGCTCCAGACAAAACACCACCGAAGACCTCCTCTACAATCCTCTAATGTTACAGCCTCCTCCTCTCCTCTTCTCCTCTACAATCCTCTAACGTTACAGCCTCCTCCTCTCCTCTTCTCCTTTAGAATCCTCTAACGTTACAGCCTCCTCCTCTCCTCTACAATCCTCTAACGTTACAGCCTCCTCCTCTCCTCTACAATCCCTGTGCAGAAGCAAGCCCCTGCTGCTCGGACAATCCACAAACCTCCAAATGCCTCCTCGACAATCCCCTTTTACAATCCCTCTACAGTAGTAGAAAAAACAAAGTGGTGCCTCCTTTGCTGAGCTGCCTCACAGCAGCAGCTAGACAACGGGAGCCTCAGCTGTGTGTCAGTGTGTGTGTGTTAGCGCGTGTGTGTGTGTGTTAGCGTGTGTGTGTGGAGTGTGTGTCAGTGTGTGTGCTGGCACTCTGCTGCTTCACAAAGAGCAGTAGAGCAGCAGAGCAAAGAGAGGGGGGGGTTGGGTGGAGAGAGAGAGAGAGAGAGAGAGAGAGAGAGAGAGAGAGAGAGAGAGAGAGAGAGAGAGAGAGAGAGAGAGAGAGAGAGAGGAGAGAGAGAGAGAGATAGGTGAGCGAGAGAGAGAGGGAGGAGAGAGAGGAGAGAGGGAGAGAGGGAAAGGGAGAGGGAGAGAGAGAGGAGAGAGAGAGACAGAGAGATAGACAGAGAGAGAGAGCGAGAGAGAGAGAGAGAGAGAGAGAGAGAGGAGAGGAGAGAGAGAGAGAGGAGAGGGAGAGAGAGAGAGAGGGAGGAGAGAGAGAGGGAGGAGAGAGAGGAGAGAGGGAGAGAGGGAAAGGGAGAGGGAGAGAGGAGAGAGAGAGAGAGGAGAGGGAGAGAGAGAGAGGGAGAGAGAGAGAGGGAGGAGAGAGAGAGAGAGAGAGGGAGGCAAGAGAGGGAGAGGGAGAGAGAAGAGCGATGAGAAGAAGTGATAGCCTCAGTTAGAGCGTGAGCCAGCCAGCCAGCCCACCGGGGGAGATGTGTCAAATAACACCTCCTCGTCCCACTCCTCTACCGCTCGCCTCCACCACGTGGAAGGAGGGCTGATGCCTCTTCTGTTGGAGAGCTGCCTGCCCCTGGTCCTGTGGCGCAGCGCTTAACACCTGACCGCATGCATCCTGTTAGTTGCCAAGCTACTGTGTCCCTTCTCCAGTCACTGTGTGTCCTCTGTAGGCAAGCCTTGAGCATCTCTGTAACCAATCTATCCTCTGTAGTCACTCAGCCTCTCCTCTGTAGTCACTCAGCCTCTCCTCTGTAGTCACTCAACCTCTCCTCTGTAGTCACTCAGCCTCTCCTCTGTAGTCACTCAGCCTCTCCTCTGTAGTCACTCAGCCTCTCCCCTGTAGTCACGCAGCCTCTCCCCTGTAGTCACTCACCCTCTCATATGTAGTCACTCAGCCTCTCCTCTGTAGTCACTCAGCCTCTCCTCTGTAGTCACTCAGCCTCTTTTTACTCAGCCTCTCCTCTTTAGTCACTCAGCCTCTCCTCTGTAGTCACTCAGCTGGGTTTTACTATCAGAGGAGGGTGTTGATTACTTCACTACATTCAAAGGGCTTTATTGGCATGGGAAACATATGTTTACATTGTCAAAGCAAGTGAGATAGATCATAAACAAAAGTACTATCTCTCCGTCCCTCTTACCTCTCTATATCCCTTCCTCTTACCTCTCTCTCTCCCTCCCTCTTACCTCTCTCTCTCCCTCCCTCTTACCTCTCTCTCTCCCTCCCTCTTACCTCTCTCTCTCCCTCCCTCTTACCTCTCTCTCTCCCTCCCTCTTACCTCTCTCTATCTCCCTCCCTCTTCCCTCTCTCCCTCAGTCTTACCTCTCTCTCTCCCTCAGTCTTCCCTCTCTCTCTCCCTCCCTCTTACCTCTCTCTCTCCTTCCCTCTTCCCTCTCCTTCCCTCTTCCCTCTCTCTCTCCCTCAGTCTTACCTCTCTCTATCCCTCCCTCTTCCCTCTCTCTCTCCCCCCCTCTTCCCCACAGTTATTCCTTTCCAGCTAGGGCAGGGGGAGTGAGGATGGGAGGATCGGGATAGCAACACAGCAGGAGAGAAGGTGTGTGTGTGTGTGCGTGTGCGTGTGCGTGTGTGTGTGTGTGTGTGTGTGTGTGTGTGTGTGTGTGTGCGTGTGTGTGTGTGTGTGTGCGTGTGTGTCTAGCAAGGCAGAGAGAGCCTCCAGACACAGACGGATAGAATGAAGGCATAGCTGCAAGCCTGTCCCCCCCCCCCCCCCCACACACACACACACACCACTCCACCAGACACAGTATTGAGCAGTTCCTCTGACAGTATTCATAGACAGGAGAGCGGGTGTTAATTGGACCAATTGCTGCCAACGACACCTCCACATCCCAAACGGCACCCTATTCCCTATATAGTGCATTCCTATTGAGAAGGGCCCTATTTCCTATATAGTGCACTACTATTGAGAAGGGCCCTATTTCCTATATAGTGCATTCCCATTGAGCAGGGCCCATATGTAGGGAATAGGGAATAGTGTTCCATTTGGGCTGCAGGCACAGTCTGTCTCTATATCGCACCTTTCAAACCAAGACGTTTTTTCACCAAACTTTAGCATCCTGCCAACTTTAGCATCCCGCCAACTTTAGCATCCTGCTGACAACTTTAGCCTCCCGCCAACTTTAGCATCCCGCCAACTTTAGCATCCTGCCAACTTTAGCATCCCGCCAACTTTAGCATCCTGACAACTTTAGCCTCCCGCCAACTTTAGCATCCCGCCAACTTTAGCATCCTGCCAACTTTGGCCTCCCGCCAACTTTAGCATCCTGCCAACTTTAGCATCCTGCCAACTTTAGCATCCCGCCAACTTTAGCATCTGCCAACTTTAGCATCCTGCCAACTTTAGCATCCCGCCAACTTTAGCATCCCGTCAACTTTAGCATCCCGCCAACTTTAGCATCCCGTCAACTTTAGCATCCCGTCAACTTTAGCATCCCGCCAACTTTAGCATCCCGTCAACTTTAGCATCCCGACAACTTTAACCTCCCGCCAACTTTAGCATCCCGACAACTTTAGCCTCCCGCCAACTTTAGCATCCTGACAACTTTAGCCTCCCGCCAACTTTAGCATCCTGCCAACTTTAGCATCCTGCCAACTTTAGCCTCCCGCCAACTTTAGCATCCCGCCAACTTTAGCATCCGCCAACTTTAGCATCCTGCCAACTTTAGCATCCCGCCAACTTTAGCATCCCGTCAACTTTAGCATCCCGCCAACTTTAGCATCCTGCCAACTTTAGCATCCCGCCAACTTTAGCATCCCGTCAACTTTAGCATCCCGCCAACTTTAGCATCCCGTCAACTTTAGCATCCCGTCAACTTTAGCATCCCGCCAACTTTAGCATCCCGTCAACTTTAGCATCCCGACAACTTTAACCTCCCGCCAACTTTAGCATCCCGACAACTTTAGCATCCCGCCAACTTTAGCATCCCGTCAACTTTAGCCTCCCGCCAACTTTAGCATCCCGCCAACTTTAGCATCCCGCCAACTTTAGCATCCCGTCAACTTTAGCCTCCCGCCAACTTTAGCATCCCGCCAACTTTAGCCTCCCGCCAACTTTAGCATCCTGACAACTTTAGCCTCCCGCCAACTTTAGCATCCCGCCAACTTTAGCATCCCGCCAACTTTAGCATCCCACCACCTTTAGCATCCTGACAACTTTAGCCTCCCGCCAACTTTAGCATCCCGCCAACTTTAGCATCCCGTCAACTTTAGCATCCCGCCAACTTTAGCATCCCGCCAACTTTAGCATCCCGCTAACTTTAGCATCCTGCCAACTTAGCGTCCTGTGAACTTTTTGCCTTCAAATATTCACACCCCTTGATTTTTTCACATTTTGTTGTGTTACAAAGTGGGATTAAAATGGATTTCATTGTTTTTTTCATTTTTTTTGTCAACGATCTAAAGAAAATGCTCTGTAATGCCAAAGTGGAAGAAAAATTCTAAACTTGGTTATTGAGGAGGGAAAACAGGTCATTGAAGAGGGAAAACAGGCCATTGAAGAGGGAAAACAGGTTATTGAGGAGGGAAAACAGGTTATTGAAGTGGGAAAACAAGTCATTGAAGAGGGAAAAGAGGTCATTGAAGAGGGAAAACAGGTTATTGAGGAGGGAAAACAGGTCACTGAAGAGGGAAAACAGGTCATTGTGGGGGGGAAACAGGTTATTGAAGTGGGAAAACAGGTCATTGAAGAGGGAAAAGAGGTCATTGAAGAGGGAAAACAGGACATTGAGGAGGGAAAAGAGGTTATTGAGGAGGCAAAACAGGTAATTGAAGAGGGAAAACAGGTTATTGAGGAGGGAAAACAGGTAATTGAAGAGGGAAAACAGGTCATTAAAGAGGGAAAACAGGTTATTGAGGAGGAAAAACAGGTAATTGAAGAGGGAAAACAGGTTATTGAGGAGGGAAAACAGGTAATTGAAGAGGGAAAACAGGTCATTAAAGAGGGAAAACAGGTTATTGAGGAGGAAAAACAGGTATTTGAAGAGGGAAAACAGGTAATTGTGGAGGGAAAACAGGTCATTGAAGAGGGAAAACAGGTAATTGAAGAGGGAAAACAGGTTATTGAGGAGGGAAAACAGGTCATTGAAGAGGGAAAACAGGTCATTGAAGAGGGAAAACAGGTTATTGAGGAGGGAAAACAGGTAATTGAAGAGGGAAAACAGGTCATTGAAGAGGGAAAACAGGTTATTGAGGAGGAAAAACAGGTATTTGAAGAGGGAAAACAGGTCATTGTGGAGGGAAAACAGGTCATTGAAGAGGGAAAACAGGTCATTGAAGAGGGAAAACAGGTTATTGAGGAGGGAAAACAGGTCATTGAGGAGGGAAAACAGGTCATTGAAGAGGGAAAACAGGTCATTGAAGAGGGAAAACAGGTTATTGAGGAGGGAAAACAGGTCATTGAAGAGGGAAAACAGGTTATTGAAGAGGAAAAACAGGTCATTGAAGAGGGAAAACAGGTTATTGAGGAGGGAAAACAGGTCATTGAAGAGGGAAAACAGGTTATTGAGGAGGGAAAACAGGTCATTGAAGAGGGAAAACAGGTTATTGAGGAGGGAAAACAGGTCATTGAAGAGGGAAAACAGGACATTGAGGAGGGAAAACAGGTCATTGAAGAGGGAAAACAGGTTATTGAAGAGGGAAAACAGGTCATTGAAGAGGGAAAACAGGTTATTGAGGAGGGAAAACAGGTCTTTGAAGAGGGAAAACCGGTTATTGAGGAGGGAAAACAGGTCATTGAAGAGGGAAAACAGGACATTGAGGAGGGAAAACATTGCGTTTGTGTGTGCGTGTGTGTCAGTCCTACTATTTCCACAGTCGCGTGACTTTGCTTTTAGACAAACGGGACACGTTGACATTTAGAGAATCTGTATACCACCTGGGAGCTGGAAGACACACACACACACACACACACACACACACACACACACACACACACACACACACACACACACACACACACACACACACACACACACACACACACACACACAGCCAGAGAACGTAGCTCCAATCACACAGCCAGAGAACGTAGCTCCAATCACACAGACAGAGAACGTAGCTCCAATCACACAGCCAGAGAACGTAGCTCTAATCACACAGCCAGAGAAAGTAGCTCCAATCACACAGCCAGAGAACGTAGCTCTAATCACACAGCCAGAGAACGTAGCTCCAATCACACAGCCAGAGAACGTAGCTCCAATCACACAGCCAGAGAACGTAGCTCCAATCACACAGCCAGAGAACGTAGCTCTAATCACACAGCCAGAGAACGTAGCTCCAATCACACAGCAAGAGAACGTAGCTCCAATCACACAGCCAGAGAAAGTAGCTCCAATCACACAGCCAGAGAACGTAGCTCTAATCACACAGCCAGAGAACGTAGCTCCAATCACACAGCCAGAGAACGTAGCTCCAATCACACAGACAGAGAACGTAGCTCCAATCACACAGCCAGAGAACGTAGCTCTAATCACACAGCCAGAGAACGTAGCTCCAATCACACAGCCAGAGAACGTAGCTCTAATCACACAGCCAGAGAAAGTAGCTCCAATCACACAGCCAGAGAACGTAGCTCCAATCACACAGACAGAGAACGTAGCTCCAATCACACAGACAGAGAACGTAGCTCCAATCACACAGCCAGAGAACGTAGCTCCAATCACACAGCCAGAGAACGTAGCTCCAATCACACAGCCAGAGAACGTAGCTCCAATCACACAGCCAGAGAACGTAGCTCCAATCACACAGACAGAGAACGTAGCTCCAATCACACAGACAGAGAACGTAGCTCCAATCACACAGCTAGAGAACGTAGCTCCAATCACACAGCCAGAGAACGTAGCTCCCATCACACAGCCAGAGAGCGTAGCTCCAATCACACAGGCAGAGAACGTAGCTCCAATCACACAGCCAGAGAACGTAGCTCCAATCACACAGCCAGAGAACGTAGCTCCAATCACACAGCCAGAGAACGTAGCTCCAATCACACAGACAGAGAACGTAGCTCCAATCACACAGCTAGAGAACGTAGCTCCCATCACACAGCCAGAGAGGAGTGTTCTTTACTCTTCGTCCCTGTCGCTTTACGAAGCAGAACCCAGAACAATAGGTGTTGTACAGATGAGACGGCTATGAATAGCAACAGCTTTTATTCATGTGTTCAAGAGGTACAACAAATAACACAACAACCAATCACGTCTGTTTGCACTACACGTCAGTGTGGCTGGTACCTCTGTGTCAAGAGACAGACAGAGGGATGGACAGAGACACATGACAGAGAGACAAGAGACAGACAGAGGGATGGACAGAGACACATGACAGAGAGACAAGAGACAGACAGAGGGATGAACAAAGACACATGACAGAGAGACAAGAGACAGACAGAGGGATGGACAGAGAGACAGAGAGACAAGAGACAGACAGAGGGATGGACAATAATGACTAAATGATGTATACATTTAACGTAGAATTATAACTAACGTAATTATATCCTGTCTGATGAATCATGTTTGTTCATAAGAAAGAGGGACTGTTGGTAGGCAAGGACCTGTGGTAGACAACTTGTGACCACTGTGGAACTGATAACAGGGAAGGACGTCTCCCCACCCAGGGAGGGGAGAGACCTTGGGCTGGTAGTAGATTGTATAACAGGTGGCGGACAATGTAGGAGAAGAAGACTTGTGAACTATATTGTCATTGTATCTGAGAGGAGGAGGGACGTTTATGACGAAATGTGAGGTATATAGACCAATGTACCGGAAATGATAAGCAGAGCTCTCGAGAATAAACGCTATTGGCTAAGTAGATGACTGGTCTCTGTCTATTTTATGTAAATAAGAACCTTTCTTAGAAATTATTTTTCTAAATTCTTAGAAACGGACAGAAGTGTTTTAATTGAATTGGTTATTGAACATATAGGAACTAAATTCCTCTAACACAGAGACACATGACAGAGAGACAGTTAAAGGGGGATACATAAGCATCTCTCTGATTGTGTACTTCTTAAACCTGGTGCAGGAACTTTTACCCATAAACCCCTTTGCAGCGGAGAAGCCCTTACAGTCCTGTCACAGTGCCAACTCTCTCCTAAACACTCTACACTGCAGCACAGCAGCAACATCACAGTCCCATTACAACCTGTACAGTTCATTTCAATGTCTTTTGTTCAATTGCACTTTCAGTTCTGTGGTTCAGCACTTTCCCAAGTGGTCAGGTCAGGTTAGACTACAGTGTGTGAGAAAGGTTAGTTTAACAAGGGTATATCAAATATATCCTATTACACACCTTCTGATACACACTACACACTACACCTTCTGATACACACTACACCTTCTGATACACACTACACCTTCTGATACACACTACACCTTCTGATACACACTACACACTACACACTACACCTTCTGATACACACTACACCTTCTGATACACACTACACCTTCTGATACACACTACACCCTCTGATACACACTACACCTTCTGATACACACTACACCCTCTGATACACACTACACCTTCTGATACACACTACACCCTATGATACACACTACACCTTCTGATACACACTACACCTTCTGATACACACTACACACTACACCTTCTGATACACACTACACCTTCTGATACACACTACACCTTCTGATACACACTACACCTTCTGATACACACTACACACTCTGATACACACTACACCTTCTGATACACACTACACCTTCTGATACACACTACACCTTCTGATACACACTACACACTATACACACTACACCCTCTGATACACACTACACCCTCTGATACACACTACACCTTCTGATACACACTACACCTTCTGATACACACTACACACTACACCTTCTGATACACACTACACCCTCTGATACACACTACACCTTCTGATACACACTACACCCTCTGATACACACTACACCTTCTGATACACACTACACCTTCTGATACACACTACACCCTCTGATACACACTACACCTTCTGATACACACTACACCTTCTGATACACACTACACCTTCTGATACACACTACACATTCTGATACACACTACACCTTCTGATACACACTACACACTCTGATACACACTACACACTACACACTCTGATACACACTACACCTTCTGATACACACTACACCTTCTGATACACACTACAGCCTCTGATACACACTACACCTTCTGATACACACTACACCTTCTGATACACACTACACCTTCTGATACACACTACACCTTCTGATACACACTACACATTCTGATACACACTACACCTTCTGATACACACTACACACTACACCTTCTGATACACACTACACCCTCTGATACACACTACACCTTCTGATACACACTACACCCTCTGATACACACTACACCTTATGATACACACTACACCTTCTGATACACACTACACACTACACCTTCTGATACACACTACACCTTCTGATACACACTACACACTACACCCTCTGATACACACTACACCCTCTGATACACACTACACCTTCTGATACACACTACACCTTCTGATACACACTACACACTACACCTTCTGATACACACTACAAGTCTATGTCACTATATGTCACTCTATGTAACTCTATGCAAGTCTGTAACTATATGTCACGCTATGCAAGTCTATGTAAATATATGTAACGTTATGCAAGTCTATGTAACTATATGTCACTTTATGCAAGTCATGTGACTCTATGTAAGTCTAAGTAACTCTATGTAAGTCTACGTAACTATATGTCACTCTATGCAAGTCTATGTCACTCTATGCAAGTCTATGTAACTCTATGTAAGTCTATGTAAGTCTATGTAACTCTATGTAAGGCTATGTAAGTATATGTAACTCTATGCAAGTCTATTTAACTCTATGTAAGTCTATGTAACTCTATGTAAGTCTATGTAACTCTATGTAAGTCTTTAAACGATATGACGGGCCTCCCTGTGGTCTCTCTCTCCATAGTGTGTACTGTATTACAGTAGTCACATGGGATAGGTCCTATACTAAAGCAGATGTTAAAGAGGATGGGGAGGACCCAGTTGGACAACCAGTGTGGTTGAGGATGGGGAGGAACCAGATGGACAACCAGTGTGGCTGAGGATGGGGAGGAACCAGATGGACAACCAGTGTGGTTGAGGATGGGGAGGAACCAGGTGGACCACCAGTGTGGCTGAGGCTGGGGAGGAACCAGTTGGACAACCAGTGTGGTTGAGGATGGGGAGGAACCAGTTGGACAACCAGTGTGGTTGAGGATGGGGAGGAACCAGTTGGACAACCAGTGTGGTTGAGGATGGGGAGGAACCAGGTGGACCACCAGTGTGGTTGAGGATGGGGAGGAACCAGATGGAC
>NC_092096.1:10987665-10990165 GCF_045679555.1 Salvelinus alpinus | reverse complement strand
GTGTAGCAGCATCCGTAGGAGAAGGAAGGCTTGTCTTGTCTAATCTCTTCAGTCATCTCTTCAAGCTCATTGGCTGAAGCTCAGTCACGGGAAATAACCTCCAGCCTCTTAGCAGGGGCCCCGGGGCCCATTACAATGCTGTGGAGGAGCTGGTGGTATCGCCACGGTAACTAGCAGTGAGCACCTCTGAATCACACAGAGAACGACTCTTAGATGATCATTTCTAAGGACCAAAACGTAACACCTTACACTGCTGTTATACGAGGCAAGTCTTGTCAAATCTCTTCAGGCATCTCTTCAAACCCACTGGCTAAAGCTCAGTCACACTTTACACTACTGTTGGACATTGAATAGAGCTAGAAGCCCTCTAAACATTGAATAGAGCTAGAAGCCCTCTAGACATTGAATAGAGCTAGAAGCCCTCTAAACATTGAATAGAGCTAGAAGCCCTCTAGACATTGAATAGAGCTAGAAGCCCTCTAAACATTGAATAGAGCTAGAAGCCCTCTAAACATTGAATAGAGCTAGAAGCCCTCTAAACATTGAATAGAGCTAGAAGTCCTCTAGACATTGAATAGAGCTAGAAGCCCTCTAAACATTGAATAGAGCTAGAAGCCCTCTAGACATTGAATAGAGCTGGAAGCCCTCTAGACATTGAATAGAGCTAGAAGCCCTCTAAACATTGAATAGAGCTAGAAGCCCTCTAAACATTGAATAGAGCTAAAAGCCCTCTAGACATTGAATAGAGCTAGAAGCCCTCTAGACATTAAATAGAGCTAGAAGCCCTCTAGACATTGAATAGAGCTAGAAGCCCTCTAGACATTGAATAGAGCTAGAAGCCCTCTAAACATTGAATAGAGCTAGAAGCCCTCTAGACATTGAATAGAGCTAGAAGCCCTCTAGACATTGAATAGAGCTGGAAGCCCTCTAGACATTGAATAGAGCTAGAAGCCCTCTAAACATTGAATAGAGCTAGAAGCCCTCTAAACATTGAATAGAGCTAAAAGCCCTCTAGACATTGAATAGAGCTAGAAGCCCTCTAGACATTAAATAGAGCTAGAAGCCCTCTAGACATTGAATAGAGCTAGAAGCCCTCTAGACATTGAATAGAGCTAGAAGCCCTCTAAACATCGAATAGAGCTAGAAGCCCTCTAGACATTGAATAGAGCTAGAAGCCCTCTAGACATTGAATAGAGCTAGAAGCCCTCTAAACATTGAATAGAGCTAGAAGCCCTCTAGACATTGAATAGACATTCACTGTCAAACTACCAGGAATAGCTGGCTGTCCTCCTCTCTCTTCACTGTCAAACTACCAGGAATAGCTGGCTGTCCTCCTCTCTCTTCACTGTCAAACTACCAGGAATAGCTGGCTGTCCTCCTCTCTTCACTGTCAAACTACCAGGAATAGCTGGCTGTCCACCTCTCTCTTCACTGTCAAACTACCAGGAATAGCTGGCTGTCCTCCTCTCTTCACTGTCAAACTACCAGGAATAGCTGGCTGTCCACCTCTCTCTTCACTGTCAAACTACCAGGAATAGCTGGCTGTCCACCTCTCTCTTCACTGTCAAACTACCAGGAATAGCTGGCTGTCCTCCTCTCTTCACTGTCAAACTACCAGGAATAGCTGGCTGTCCACCTCTCTCTTCACTGTCAAACTACCAGGAATAGCTGGCTGTCCACCTCTCTCTTCACTGTCAAACTACCAGGAATAGCTGGCTGTCCTCCTCTCTCTTCACTGTCAAACTACCAGGAATAGCTGGCTGTCCACCTCTCTCTTCACTGTCAAACTACCAGGAATAGCTGGCTGTCCTCCTCTCTCTTCACTGTCAAACTACCAGGAATAGCTGGCTGTCCTCCTCTCTCTTCACTGTCAAACTACCAGGAATAGCTGGCTGTCCTCCTCTCTTCACTGTCAAACTACCAGGAATAGCTGGCTGTCCACCTCTCTCTTCACTGTCAAACTACCAGGAATAGCTGGCTGTCCTCCTCTCTTCACTGTCAAACTACCAGGAATAGCTGGCTGTCCTCCTCTCTCTTCACTGTCAAACTACCAGGAATAGCTGGCTGTCCACCTCTCTCTTCACTGTCAAACTACCAGGAATAGCTGGCTGTCCACCTCTCTCTTCACTGTCAAACTACCAGGAATAGCTGGCTGTCCTCCTCTCTTCACTGTCAAACTACCAGGAATAGCTGGCTGTCCTCCTCTCTACACTGTCAAACTACCAGGAATAGCTGGCTGTCCTCCTCTCTACACTGTCAAACAACCCCCAGACCCCACCTCTCTACACTGTCAAACAACCCCCAGACCCCACCTCTCTACACTGTCAAACAACCCCCAGACCCCACCTCTCTACACTGTCAAACAACCCCCAGACCCCACCTCTCTACACTGTCAAACAACCCCCAGACCCCACCTCTCTACACTGTCAAACAACCCCCAGGCCACACCTCTCTACACTGTCAAACAACCCCCAGACCCCACCTCTCTACACTGTCAAAC
>NC_092096.1:10975165-10982665 GCF_045679555.1 Salvelinus alpinus | reverse complement strand
AACCCTCTACAGCTGTCATACACATACTGTATCTGGCAGTAATATGGTGATGGGACAACCCTCTACAGCTGTCATACACATACTGTATATGGTAGTAATATGGTGATGGGACAGCCCTCTACAGCTGTCATACACATACTGTATCTGGTAGTAATATGGTGATGGGACAACCCTCTACAGCTGTCATACACATACTGTATCTGGCAGTAATATGGTGATGGGACAACCCTCTACAGCTGTCATACACATACTGTATCTGGCAGTAATATGGTGATGGGACAACCCTCTACAGCTGTCATACACATACTGTATCTGGCAGTAATATGGTCATGGGACAACCCTCTACAGCTGTCATACACATACTGTATCTGGTAGTAATATGGTGATGGGACAACCCTCTACAGCTGTCATACACATACTGTATCTGGCAGTAATATGGTGATGGGACAACCCTCTACAGCTGTCATACACATACTGTATCTGGCAGTAATATGGTGATGGGACAACCCTCTACAGCTGTCATACACATACTGTATCTGGCAGTAATATGGTGATGGGATAACCCTCTACAGCTGTCATACACATACTGTATCTGGCAGTAATATGGTGATGGGACAACCCTCTACAGCTGTCATACACATACTGTATCTGGCAGTAATATGGTCATGGGACAACCCTCTACAGCTGTCATACACATACTGTATCTGGCAGTAATATGGTCATGGGACAACCCTCTACAGCTGTCATACACATACTGTATCTGGCAGTAATATGGTGATGGGATAACCCTCTACAGCTGTCATACACATACTGTATCTGGCAGTAATATGGTGATGGGATAACCCTCTACAGCTGTCATACACATACTATATCTGGCAGTAATATGGTGATGGGATAACCCTCTACAGCTGTCATACACATACTGTATCTGGCAGTAATATGGTGATGGGACAACCCTCTACAGCTGTCATACACATACTGTATCTGGCAGTAATATGGTGATGGGATAACCCTCTACAGCTGTCATACACATACTGTATCTGGCAGTAATATGGTGATGGGATAACCCTCTACAGCTGTCATACACATACTGTATCTGGCAGTAATATGGTGATGGGACAATCCTCTACGGCTGTCAAACACATACTGTATCTGGCAGTAATATTTACGGTTTCTCCCTCACCCTAAATAATTAGTAAATGACATAGTAATTATCTATCTCTGCCTCTACATTCCTTTCATCTCTATCTCCATCTCTCTCTGCCTCTCCATTCATCTCTCTCTGCCTCTCCATTCCATCCCTCTCTCTCTGCCTCTCCATTCCTCTCTCTCTCTGCCTCTCCATTCCATCCCTCTCTCTCTGCCTCTCCATTCATCTCTCTCTCTCTGCCTCTCCATTCCTCTCTCTCTCTGCCTCTCCATTCCATCTCTCTCTCTCTGCCTCTCCATTCCATCTCTCTCTCTCTGCCTCTCCATGCCTCTCTCTCTCTCTGCCTCTCCATTCCTCTCTCTCTCTGCCTCTCCATTCCATCCCTCTCTCTCTGCCTCTCCATTCCTCTCTCTCTCTGCCTCTCCATTCCATCCCTCTCTCTCTGCCTCTCCATTCCTCTCTCTCTCTGCCTCTCCATTCCATCCCTTCTCTCTGCCTCTCCATTCCATCTCTCTCTGCCTCTCCATTCCATCCCTCTCTCTCTGCCTCTCCATTCCTCTCTCTCTCTCTGCCTCTCCATTCCATCCCTCTCTCTCTGCCTCTCCATTCCTCTCTCTCTGCCTCTCCATTCCATCCCTCTCTCTCTGCCTCTCCATTCCATCCCTTCTCTCTGCCTCTCCATTCCATCTCTCTCTGCCTCTCCATTCCATCCCTCTCTCTCTGCCTCTCCATTCCTCTCTCTCTGCCTCTCCATTCCATCCCTCTCTCTCTGCCTCTCCATTCCTCTCTCTCTCTCTGCCTCTCCATTCCTCTCTCTCTCTCTGCCTCTCCATTCCCCTATCTCTCTGCCTCTCCATTCCATCCCTCTCTCTCTGCCTCTCCATTCCTCTCTCTCTCTGCCTCTCCATTCCATCTCTCTCTCTCTGCCTCTCCATTCCATCTCTCTCTCTCTGCCTCTCCATTCCATCTCTCTCTCTCTGCCTCTCCATTCCATCTCTCTCTCTCTGCCTCTCCATTCCATCTCTCTCTCTCTGCCTCTCCATTCCATCTCTCTCTCTCTGCCTCTCCATTCCATCTCTCTCTCTCTGCCTCTCCATTCCATCTCTCTCTCTGCCTCTCCATTCCATCTCTCTCTCTCTGCCTCTCCATTCCATCTCTCTCTCTGCCTCTCCATTCCATCCCTCTCTCTCCCTCTCCATTCCATCTCTCTCTCTCTGCCTCTCCATTCCATCTCTCTCTCTCCCTCTCCATTCCATCTCTCTCTCTCTGCCTCTCCATTCCATCCCTCTCTCTGCCTCTCCATTCCATCCCTCTCTCTCTGCCTCTCCATTCCTCTCTCTCTGCCTCTCCATTCCATCCCTCTCTCTCTGCCTCTCCATTCCATCTCTCTCTCTGCCTCTCCATTCCATCTCTCTCTCTCTGCCTCTCCATTCCATCTCTCTCTCGAGACAAGAAGGAAAATAATATCTTGCCTCTGGATCTGCTAACGAGAACATGTTTCATGTCGAGCTACGCAGGTAATATGCGAGCGCCAAGCACCTGGCGGTGAGATGTCATCTCATCTGTCCTCAGTATCTGTAAGTTCCCTGTATGTGTCACCACATAAATACACCGATTTATCAGCGTCAACAGATTTCACGTCAGGATGAAAAAAACACCACCTTTCTATTTGAAAAGAAACCTGCAAAATGGTAAAACCTTAGTTAAATAGATACGTTCACCAAGCAGAGGAAAGGAGACATTGACATTTTCTAGAATTGCTGGATGCTTCCCATGCTCCCACAGGCTTATTATATTACGATTATATATTATATTATATTATATAATACGTATATTACGTATTATATACGAACTAGATTCCCTAGTGTTACTGCTACGATGAGCTCGTAAGACTAGAATACATGCTTCCACAGGCTAGAATACATTTCAAGTCAAAGGCTGTATCGGTAGGCCTACAGTTGCACAGAGAGAGAGAGAGAGAGGGCAGAGAGCGAGAGAGAGAGGAATTGAGAGAGAGAGAGAGAGAGAGAGAGAGAGAGAGAGAGAGAGAGGAATTGAGAGAGAGAGAGCGAGAGAGAGGAATTGAGAGAGAGAGAGAGACAGAGAGAGAGAGAGAGAGAGAGAGGAATTGAGAGAGAGAGAGAGAGAGAGAGAGAGAGAGAGAGAGAGAGAGAGAGAGAGAGAGAGAGAGAGAGAGAGAGGGGAATGGAGAGAGAGAGAGAGAGAGAGAGAGAGAGAGAGAGAGAGAGAGAGAGAGAGAGAGAGAGAGAGAGAGAGAGAGAGGAATGAGAGAGGAGAGAGGGAGATCGAGGAAAGAGAGAGAGAGGGAAAGAGAAAGGAGAGAGGGAGAGAGAGGGAGAGAGAGAG
This sequence comes from Salvelinus alpinus, assembly GCF_045679555.1. Lineage (NCBI taxonomy): Eukaryota > Metazoa > Chordata > Actinopteri > Salmoniformes > Salmonidae > Salvelinus > Salvelinus alpinus. The sequence goes on along the minus strand of NC_092096.1, from coordinate 10,979,148 downwards.
AGCACCATTTCCATATCTGCAATGTAAGCATCAAACTGGTGGATGCAACAATAGGATGATGAATACCTTGGCAACAGCTGTTCAAGCCTTTCTTGAGTCACATTTCTCTACTTATAATCTCAGGACCGTACGGCTCCTCGGACTTCATTAAATGAATTGCCCCTAACAAAGTGATCAGGTAATTGCGATAGCAGACAGTCCATATATCATGGTCTTCCCCCTCCAGTCTACCCCCTTGCCTTCCTTCTCCTCCCCCAGTAATCAATCCTATCGCCTGGCCTGCGGGACGCTCCCTGTCTCCCTCCTCCCTGGTTCTCTGACTCAGGCATATCGTCCTGAACGACACACACTTACACGTACTACATACACACACACACACAAACACACACACACAGACGACCAGGATCTGCTGGGTAATCAATCTGACACAACGCTGCCGCTGACCAAGAACAGGAAATAGATTGCCGACGGACGTTGTGAGGCTTCCACATGCAGAGCGGGTCGATAACCTACAGACTACATCCCAAAATGGCTCCCTATTACGTATATAGTGCACTACTTCTAACCAGAGCCGTATGGGCCGTGTGCACTATGTAGGGAATAGGGTGTCGTTTGGGATGATAAGCTACAGCCACATCTCATAACTTCTAAATATACGTGGTTGTGAATGGTTGGGTAGCCTCAGGGTAAAACAGCAGAATGGATATGTCTTATTAAAGTGATGCTGTAGCTTTACCGTTAAAGTATACAGCCAGAGTAAACTGCTGTAACTTTAGCGTCTTTAGCTAGCCAGAGTAAACTGCTGTAACTTTAGCGTCTTTAGTTAGCCAGAGTAAACTGCTGTAACTTTAGCGTCTTTAGCTAGCCAGAGTAAACAGTGTAACTTTAGCATATTTAGCTAGCCAGAGTAAACTGCAGTAACTTTAGCATCTTTAGCTAGCCAGAGTAAACTGCTGTAACTTTAGCGTCTTTAGCTAGCCAGAGTAAACTGCTGTAACTTTAGCGTCTTTAGTTAGCCAGAGTAAACTGCTGTAACTTTAGCGTCTTTAGTTAGCCAGAGTAAACTGCTGTAACTTTAGCGTCTTTAGCTAGCCAGAGTAAACTGCTGTAACTTTAGCGTCTTTAGTTAGCCAGAGTAAACTGCTGTAACTTTAGCGTCTTTAGCTAGCCAGAGTAAACTGCAGTAACTTTAGCATCTTTAGCTAGCCAGAGTAAACTGCTGTAACTTTAGCGTCTTTAGCTAGCCAGAGTAAACTGCTGTAACTTTAGCGTCTTTAGTTAGCCAGAGTAAACTGCTGTAACTTTAGCGTCTTTAGCTAGCCAGAGTAAACTGCTGTAACTTTAGCGTCTTTAGTTAGCCAGAGTAAACTGCTGTAACTTTAGCGTTTCTAGCTAGCCAGAGTTAAACTGCAGTAACTTTAGCATCTTTAGCTAGCCAGAGTAAACTGCTATGTCATTACTGTTGGTGTCTTTAGCTAGCCAGAGTAAACTGCTATGTCGTTACTGTTGGTGTCTTTAGCTAGCCAGAGTAAACTGCAGTAACTTTAACGTCTTTAGTTAGCCAGAGTAAACTGCTGTAACTTTAGCATCTTTAGCTTTACCCTGTTTAAACTGCTGAAGCTTTAGAATTAGCGTCTTTAGTGTTAGCATCTTTAGCTGTACCCAGCGTAAACGGCTGTGGCTTTAGCATTAGCGTCTTTAGCTAGCCAGTGTAAAGTACTACCTCAGGGACTGAGCTATTGTTCAGGTTCAGAGATTGTGCTGAGCTCACGAGTAACATTGAATCTCAATTGCATACTGCTCCACGTCCTCTCTCCTCTCTCCTTCTCAAAACCCATTGGATGAGAAAGCCAGAGGTCCCTTCCCTCTGATCTTCTCTTCCAATGGGTTTTGAGAAGGAGGCGGGGAGAGAGGAGGAAAGATGACGTGAGGAGCAATTGAGACTCTTCCCCTTCTGTGTCTCGTCATCTCCTTTTACATAGAAGCTGATGAGGAAAGCTGCTGAGGAACATATTCTAGGATTCCTGGTGCTGTCTCTCTCTCCCAATATTCCTACACACTTCTTTCCTCTCTGTCTCTGCACATCTTGCCCATTAAAACTGCACTACACATCACCACAGACAGGGGTAAGAGCAGAGGATCCGACAGAACGAGAGGGACACCCCTCCCTCCTTCTGCTCCCCCTGCCTCTTCCACCCCTCTCTCCTCACTCTCTCTTCTCCCTCCCTCCCTCCCTCCCTCCCTCCCTCCCTCCCTCCTCCTTTGATCAGAGGACAGCCTCCCCCCTCTCTAAATCCAGAATAACCTCATTAACTGGAGTAGCGTGGAGACTTCCCACAAATCATTTCCAGACACACAGGCCAGGAGCAGCCGGGTCGACACCCTCCTTTGGACCCTCTCTGTGAAGGGCAGGGAGGAGGGCGCTATGCATCACTGAATTACAAAATGGACCCTGGAGAATTAGAATGAGCAGCGGAGTGAAGGAAAGGTATCCAGCACATCAAACGTGTTCCATTCATTCCATTCCAGCTATTACCATGAGCCTGTCGTCCTCCTCCGGGTTAAAGTGAAACTCAGCCTCCACTGATCAGCACCTTCCTTTCGGACCTCATCTGTCAAGGGCAGAAAAGGGGGGGAAGTGTATCGCCGAATTCCAATTCGACCCCCCCCTTTTGCCTTCTGATTGGCTAAGGTGGTAATGGAAATGTCACCCTATCCGCTTCCACCTATCCACCCTATCCAATCACCTGGGACATGTGGGAGTGGCTCGGTTACAGTGTTTCTCAAACCTGGTCCTGGGGACACCAAGGTGTCCGTTTGGAATTCGGAATATAGAGTTTTCAGCCAATCCACAGTAGAGAGGGGGAAAGCCGTGTTCAGACTGTCATCGTCGGGTTTGAATGGGATGCAGTGACCGTGAAGCATTCTCACGCCTGATTGGCTGCCGACTGGCAGTACTCCGGTGGAAGATGTAGGAGCCTGTGGAGTGTTTATGTAACCTGTAAGCACCGTTTGAGATGTGTCGTTGGAAAATTGCAAGATTATGTTATAATGCTTGTAAGATTATATTATAATGCTTGTATTGTATTGTAACGATTGTTTTATTCGACAGAATAGAGTATTGTGTGTGTGTGTTCCACTGAGGATGGGCCTCTGTGAGATAACACTGACAGAGGAGATTTACGATGTCTTTGGGTGATAAAACCTCAACAGCATTCCAGAGAACATGATCTAATGGTTCTGTTCTATACCGTACCAGGGAGAGACGGTTCCCTTTTGGAGTAGGAGGGGACCAGACACGGGTCTTTACAATGAGAACTGTTGACACAGCAGTAACGGTCTGCTATGTTTTATAGATATCTTTCATACAAATCTTAACCTTTGTGAACTGTTCCTAAGATCTGTGGTTCGTCCGTGTAAGTTGCAGAGGGGTGTATCTTGGTCTATAAAAGATCTTTGTACTTTTCTGTTGGTTACTTCTCAACGGTTCATTAGAAATAGTGAATTGTTGAAAGTCAAATGCTATTGCAAAGCTTATTATTATTAAAGATGTAGTTTTAAAGTATAACTCTGACTGGTGTGTAGTTTGTAACTCTTCTCATTTGGTAAAGCAGAAATATGCCACCACAGATGTTCTATGCAACGATGAATCATCCTTCGCTACCGTCAATGAATCCACTACCGTAAGCATAGAGAGTAAATACTGCAGTACTGTTCACAGCCTGTGAGCATAACCTTTACAGGTTCAATTATAGAGCCCGGACAATAAATCGGTTGACCTTTGACCTTTCACAGATATGTTTGTATCGGTCATTATTCCACAGATATATATATATATATATATATATACACATATAATATATTCCATATATATATATATATATATATATATATATATATATATATATAGAATGAACAAATACATCTTCTCATTTGCGGTAATTTCTTATACATTTCCGTTGGTCGCCTGAAGAGGGCGCTCT
>NC_092096.1:10880165-10970165 GCF_045679555.1 Salvelinus alpinus | reverse complement strand
CACACACACACACACACACACACACACACGCGCATGCTCGCTCAAGATCATTATCACACACACTTGGTGATGTCAGGATGGCACCCGTCACCTCAATTAATTAAACATTACAGCCACTCTAACTGGAGAGGGCTTCACCAAGGTAACCTTGAATGACCGGGAGTTGAAAGGTGCAGAGAGAGCGAGAGGGAGAGGGAGAGAGAGGGAGAGAGAGGGAGAGAGAGGAAGAAAGAGGGAAAAAGAGGGAGAAAGAGGGAGAGCGAGAGGGAGAGGGAGAAAGAGGGAGAAAGAGGGAGAGAGTGGAAGAAAGAGGGAGAAAGAGGGAGAGCGAGAGGGAGAAAGAGGGAGAGAGAGGAAGAAAGAGGGAAAAAGAGGGAGAAAGAGGGAGAGCGAGAGGGAGAGGGAGAGGGAGAAAGAGGGAGAGAGAGGGAGAGAGAGGAAGAGAGAGGGAGAGAAAGGAAGAAAGAGGGAAAAAGAGGGAGAGCGAGAGGGAGAGGGAGAAAGAGGGATAGCGAGGAATAAAGAGGAATAAAGAGGGAGAAAGAGGGAGAGCGAGAGCGAGAGGGAGAGAGAGGGAGAGGGAGAGAGAGGAAGAAAGAGGGAAAAAGAGGGAGGAAGAGGGAGAGGGAGAGGGAGAAAGAGGGAGAGAGAGGGAGAGAGAGGGGGAGAGAGGGAGAGAGAGGAAGAAAGAGGGAAAAAGAGGGAGAGCGAGAGGGAGAGGGAGAGAGAGGGAGAGGGAGAGAGAGGAAGAAAAAGGGAAAAAGAGGGAGAAAGATGGAGAGGGAGAGGGAGAAAGAGGGAGAGCGAGGGAGAGAGAGGGAGAACGAGAGCGAGAGGGAGAGTGAGAGGGAGAGGGAGAGGGAGAGGGAGAGAGAGGGAGAGAGAGGAAGAAAGAGGAAGAAAGAGTGAGAGTGAGAGGGAGAGGGAGAGTGAGAGTGCTATAAATTGTTTGAGCTCTGGTGACTACACAGCCAGCTACCCACAGTAGAGAAGTTTTATCTACAACAAAAAATCCCTCTCCCCAGATGTAAATAAATGAATCAGGTGTAATCAAAGAGGAAGAGGAGGAGGCCTCCAGAGTGGCTGTCTGACTGTAGACTGAAAGCACTCCACTCTCCTCTACAACCTTGACAAGAGAAAGTGCTCAGAGCATCAGCACACACACACACACACACACACACACACACACACACACACACACACACACACACACACACACACACACACACACACACACACACACACACACACACACACACACACACACACACACACACACACACACACACACACCCCCTCCTAAAGTTGTCCGCATGCTTCCCATATACGAAACAGAGTTCTTGCCAATGGAGGCTCCTCAGAGTAGGAAGGGGAGGACCATCCATCCTCCCCAGTGAATTTCATTATTTTTTTTTTTTATTGCAAAACATTTTAAAAACATAAAACTATACTAAATATAATCACGTCACCAAATAACGGATTAAAATACACTATTTAGCCCCAGCAGCACTCTGTAGGGTAGCACCATGGTGTAGCCAGAGTACAGCTAGCTTCCATCCTCCTCTGGGTACATTGACTTCAATACAAAACCTAGGGGGCTCATGGTTCTCACCCCCAACCATAGACTTACACAGTAATTATGACAACTTCTGGAGGACGTCCTCCAACCTATCATAGCTCTTGCAGCATGAACTGACATGTTGTCCACCCAATCAAAGGATCAGAGAATAAATCTAGTACTGAAAGCATAAACTATAGCTAGCAGGGCAGTGTATAAACTCTGGTGAGTAGTTGACTCAATGAGAGAGAAAGACAACAGTTTTGAACACATTCATTTCTTACAAAATGATTGTCATTTTTTTTTCACTTTCAATTACTTAGCTAGCAAATGCAGCTAGCTAGTTTAGCCTACTGAAACATCCTGCTCAAACTGAGGAATGCTATGTTAGCTAGCTGGTTATGACAGAGGGATGCTATGTTAGCTAGCTGGTTATGACAGAGGGATGCTATGTTAGCTAGCTGGTTATGACAGAGGAATGCTATGTTAGCTAGCTGGCTATGATAGAGGGATGCTATGTTAGCTAGCTGGTTATGACAGAGGGATGCTATGTTAGCTAGCTGGCTATGACAGAGGGATGCTATGTTAGCTAGCTGGCTATGACAGAGGGATGCTATGTTAGCTAGCTGGTTATGACAGAGGGATGATATGTTAGCTAGCTGGCTATGACAGAGGGATGCTATGTTAGCTAGCTGGTTATGACAGAGGGATGCTATGTTAGCTAGCTGGTTATGACAGAGGGATGATATGTTAGCTGGCTGGCTATGACAGAGGGATGCTATGTTAGCTAGCTGGTTATGACAGAGGGATGCTATGTTAGCTAGCTGGCTATGATAGAGGGATGCTATGTTAGCTAGCTGGTTATGACAGAGGGATGCTATGTTAGCTAAGCTGGCTATGACAGAGGGATGCTATGTTAGCTAGCTGGTTATGACAGAGGGATGCTATGTTAGCTAAGCTGGCTATGACAGAGGGATGCTATGTTAGCTAGCTGGTTATGACAGAGGGATGCTATGTTAGCTAAGCTGGTTATGACTACCCAACACAACACTGGAACTCTTTCAAGTCAAGGTAAGCTTTTGGTTTTATTAATTTATTGCCACCGGGGCCCGCTGGTCTGACTGCTTACTGACTATAATGTTACTGCATGATTGTAGCAGGTTTACTAACACATTAGTTCTATTAGCTATGTTGACTAGGACGTTACTTTAGCTAATATGGGGACGAACGATGTAGGCTGTGTGTAGCGGTTATGATATGATTTGGCTTGGAAATGTTTTGTCGCCTGGTCACATACAGCTGATGTGTTGTACATTGAAGTCCACAAGCGAATGGAAGAGAAGGAATACAACGTGGCTGTTATGAGAGTGAACTCTGTTTACACGTGATCAGGGGTGTATTCATTCTGCCGATTCTGTTGAAAAAAAAAAGTTTCTTAAACAGAAGCAAACGGAACAAAACAGGGATAAACATACCTGAATTTGTCCAATAGAAACTCTTGATGACATGACAAGAATGATCAGTGCGGACTAAATAGAATGCTCTCTACAACTTTACAAAAATGGTAACATTTTTTTGTGCTTATCTTTCGATGATAAATATGTCTGCTGCCCGTGTTTATTCCTCAGCAGATTTGGTTACATGTCTTATTTGGTTTGGGTCTTTCTGTTGTACTAACGATTACACCCTATATCAGAGTGTGCAAGGCTGTATTGAATGTCACTGCCTATTACCTCAAATGTGTCTCTCGACCTGTGTGCACCTTCGTTGTAAACTTGCATTCATAGGCTAGTGGTCAGATGGTTTCATGTTATGGTTTAGATGGTTCCATGTTATGGTGGTTTAGATGGTTTCATGTTATGGTGGTTTAGATGGTTCCATGTTATGGTTTAGATGGTTTCATGTTATGGGTTAGATGGTTTCATGTTATGGTGGTTTAGATGGTTCCATGTTATGGTTTAGATGGTTTCATGTTATGGGTTAGATGGTTTCATGTTATGGTGGTTTAGATGGTTTAATGTTATGGTGGTTTAGATGGTTTCATGTTATGGTGGTTTAGATGGTTTCATGTTATGGGTTAGATGGTTTCATGTTATGGGTTAGATGGTTTCATGTTATGGTGGTTTAGATGGTTTCATGTTATGGTGGTTTAGATGGTTTCATGTTATGGTGGTTTAGATGGTTTCATGTTATGGTTTAGATGGTTTCATGTTATGGTGGTTTAGATGGTTTCATGTTATGGTGGTTTAGATGGTTTCATGTTATGGTGGTTTAGATGGTTTCATGTTATGGTTTAGATGGTTTCATGTTATGGTGGTTTAGATGGTTTCATGTTATGGTTTAGATGGTTTCATGTTATGGTTTAGATGGTTTCATGTTATGGTGGTTTAGATGGTTTCATGTTATGGTTTAGATGGTTTCATGTTATGGTGGTTTAGATGGTTTCATGTTATGGGTTAGATGGTTTCATGTTATGGTGGTTTAGATGGTTTCATGTTATGGTGGTTTAGATGGTTCCATGTTATGGTTTAGATGGTTTCATGTTATGGTGGTTTAGATGGTTTCATGTTATGGTGGTTTAGATGGTTTCATGTTATGGTGGTTTAGATGGTTTCATGTTATGGTTTAGATGGTTTCATGTTATGGTGGTTTAGATGGTTTCATGTTATGGTTTAGATGGTTTCATGTTATAGTTTAGATGGTTTCATGTTATGGTGGTTTAGATGGTTTCATGTTATGGTTTAGATGGTTTCATGTTATGGTGGTTTAGATGGTTTCATGTTATGGTGGTTTAGATGGTTTCATGTTATGGTGGTTTAGATGGTTTCATGTTATGGTTTAGATGGTTTCATGTTATGGTTTAGATGGTTTCATGTTATGGTGGTTTAGATGGTTTCATGTTATGGGTTAGATGGTTTCATGTTATGGTTTAGATGGTTTCATGTTATGGTGGTTTAGATGGTTTCATGTTATGGTTTAGATGGTTTCATGTTATGGTGGTTTAGATGGTTTCATGTTATGGTTTAGATGGTTTCATGTTATGGTGGTTTAGATGGTTTCATGTTATGGTTTAGATGGTTTCATGTTATGGTGGTTTAGATGGTTTCATGTTATGGTGGTTTAGATGGTTTCATGTTATGGTGGTTTAGATGGTTTCATGTTATGGGTTAGATGGTTTCATGTTATGGGTTAGATGGTTTCATGTTATGGTGGTTTAGATGGTTTCATGTTATGGTGGTTTAGATGGTTTCATGTTATGGGTTAGATGGTTTCATGTTATGGTGGTTTAGATGGTTTCATGTTATGGTTTAGATGGTTTCATGTTATGGTGGTTTAGATGGTTTCATGTTATGGTGGTTTAGATGGTTTCATGTTATGGTGGTTTAGATGGTTTCATGTTATGGTTTAGATGGTTTCATGTTATGGTGGTTTAGATGGTTTCATGTTATGGTGGTTTAGATGGTTTCATGTTATGGTTTAGATGGTTTCATGTTATGGTTTAGATGGTTTCATGTTATGGTTTAGATGGTTTCATGTTATGGTGGTTTAGATGGTTTCATGTTATGGTTTAGATGGTTTCATGTTATGGTGGTTTAGATGGTTTCATGTTATGGTTTAGATGGTTTCATGTTATGGTTTAGATGGTTTCATGTTATGGTGGTTTAGATGGTTTCATGTTATGGTGGTTTAGATGGTTTCATGTTATGGTTTAGATGGTTTCATGTTATGGTTTAGATGGTTTCATGTTATGGTGGTTTAGATGGTTCCATGTTATGGTGGTTTAGATGGTTTCATGTTATGGTGGTTTAGATGGTTTCATATTATGGTTTAGATGGTTTCATGTTATGGTGGTTTAGATGGTTTCATGTTATGGTGGTTTAGATGGTTTCATGTTATGGTTTAGATGGTTTCATGTTATGGTGGTTTAGATGGTTTCATATTATGGTTTAGATGGTTTCATGTTATGGTTTAGATGGTTTCATGTTATGGTGGTTTAGATGGTTCCATGTTATGGTGGTTTAGATGGTTTCATGTTATGGTGGTTTAGATGGTTTCATGTTATGGTTTAGATGGTTTCATATTATGGTTTAGATGGTTTCATGTTATGGTGGTTTAGATGGTTTAATGTTATGGTGGTTTAGATGGTTTCATGTTATGGTGGTTTAGATGGTTTCATGTTATGGTTTAGATGGTTTCATGTTATGGTTTAGATGGTTTCATGTTATAGTTTAGATGGTTTCATGTTATGGTTTAGATGGTTTCATGTTATGGTGGGTTAGATGGTTTCATGTTATGGTGGTTTAGATGGTTTCATGTTATGGTTTAGATGGTTTCATGTTATGGTTTAGATGGTTTCATGTTATGGTGGTTTAGATGGTTTCATGTTATGGTTTAGATGGTTTCATGTTATGGTTTAGATGGTTTCATGTTATGGTGGTTTAGATGGTTTCATGTTATGGTGGTTTAGATGGTTTCATGTTATGGTGGTTTAGATGGTTTCATGTTATGGTGGTTTAGATGGTTTCATGTTATGGTTTAGATGGTTTCATGTTATGGTTTAGATGGTTTCATGTTATGGTGGTTTAGATGGTTTCATGTTATGGTTTAGATGGTTTCATGTTATGGTTTAGATGGTTTCATGTTATGGTGGTTTAGATGGTTTCATGTTATGGTTTAGATGGTTTCATGTTATGGGTTAGATGGTTTCATGTTATGGTTTAGATGGTTTCATGTTATGGTTTAGATGGTTTCATGTTATGGTGGTTTAGATGGTTTCATGTTATGGTGGTTTAGATGGTTTCATGTTATGGTGGTTTAGATGGTTTCATGTTATAGTGGTTTAGATGGTTTCATGTTATGGTTTAGATGGTTCCATGTTATGGTGGTTTAGATGGTTTCATGTTATGGTTTAGATGGTTTCATGTTATGGTGGGTTAGATGGTTTCATGTTATGGTGGTTTAGATGGTTTCATGTTATGGTGGTTTAGATGGTTTCATGTTATGGTTTAGATGGTTTCATGTTATAGTGGTTTAGATGGTTTCATGTTATGGTTTAGATGGTTTCATGTTATGGTGGTTTAGATGGTTTCATGTTATGGTGGTTTAGATGGTTTCATGTTATGGTGGTTTAGATGGTTTCATGTTATAGTTTAGATGGTTTCATGTTATAGTGGTTTAGATGGTTTCATGTTATGGGTTAGATGGTTTCATGTTATGGTGGTTTAGATGGTTTCATGTTATGGTGGTTTAGATGGTTTCATGTTATGGTTTAGATGGTTTCATGTTATAGTGGTTTAGATGGTTTCATGTTATGGGTTAGATGGTTTCATGTTATGGTGGTTTAGATGGTTTCATGTTATGGTGGTTTAGATGGTTTCATGTTATGGTGGTTTAGATGGTTTCATGTTATGGTTTAGATGGTTTCATGTTATAGTGGTTTAGATGGTTTCATGTTATGGGTTAGATGGTTTCATGTTATGGTTTAGATGGTTTCATGTTATGGTGGTTTAGATGGTTTCATGTTATGGTGGTTTAGATGGTTTCATGTTATGGTTTAGATGGTTTCATGTTATGGTTTAGATGGTTTCATGTTATGGTGGTTTAGATGGTTTCATGTTATGGTTTAGATGGTTTCATGTTATGGTTTAGATGGTTTCATGTTATGGTGGTTTAGATGGTTTCATGTTATGGTGGTTTAGATGGTTTCATGTTATGGTTTAGATGGTTTCATGTTATGGTTTAGATGGTTTCATGTTATGGTTTAGATGGTTTCATGTTATGGTGGTTTAGATGGTTTCATGTTATGGTGGTTTAGATGGTTTCATGTTATGGTTTAGATGGTTTCATGTTATGGTTTAGATGGTTTCATGTTATGGTTTAGATGGTTTCATGTTATGGTTTAGATGGTTTCATGTTATGGTTTAGATGGTTTAATGTTATGGTGGTTTAGATGGTTTCATGTTATGGTTTAGATGGTTTCATGTTATGGTGGTTTAGATGGTTTCATGTTATGGTGGTTTAGATGGTTTCATGTTATGGGTTAGATGGTTTCATGTTATGGGTTAGATGGTTTCATGTTATGGTGGTTTAGATGGTTTCATGTTATGGTTTAGATGGTTTCATGTTATGGTGGTTTAGATGGTTTCATGTTATGGTGGTTTAGATGGTTTCATGTTATGGTTTAGATGGTTTCATGTTATGGGTTAGATGGTTTCATGTTATGGTTTAGATGGTTTCATGTTATGGTGGTTTAGATGGTTTCATGTTATGGTGGTTTAGATGGTTTCATGTTATGGTGGTTTAGATGGTTTCATGTTATGGTTTAGATGGTTTCATGTTATGGTGGTTTAGATGGTTTCATGTTATGGTGGTTTAGATGGTTTCATGTTATGGTTTAGATGGTTTCATGTTATGGTGGTTTAGATGGTTTCATGTTATGGTGGTTTAGATGGTTTCATGTTATGGTTTAGATGGTTTCATGTTATGGGTTAGATGGTTTCATGTTATGGTTTAGATGGTTTCATGTTATGGTGGTTTAGATGGTTTCATGTTATGGTGGTTTAGATGGTTTCATGTTATGGTGGTTTAGATGGTTTCATGTTATGGTTTAGATGGTTTCATGTTATGGTGGTTTAGATGGTTTCATGTTATGGGTTAGATGGTTCCATGTTATGGTGGTTTAGATGGTTTCATGTTATGGGTTAGATGGCTTCCTCTGTGTCTGTATCTGGGTGACATCAGGCATTAGTGTGCAGCAGATTAGCCGTTGCGTATATTATCCAAGCACTCAGAAGGGTCAATTTGTTCTTGTTGGAGCTCCCTCTTCATTGATCTGACCAGACAAGGACTGGGAAAACTATCACGGACGGAGAGAGGAGGGAAGTGGAGGACAGGAGAGGGGGAATGAGATCTGACCAGACAAGGTATCACGGAGGGAGAGAGAGGAGGAGAGGAGAGGAGAGGAGAGGAGAGGAGAGGAGAGGAGAGGAGAGGAGAGGAGAGGAGAGGAGAGGAGAGGAGAGGAGAGGAGAGGAGAGGAGAGGAGGAATGAGATCTGACCATACTTTCATGCTCTCTTTCATAAGGTCCTTTATTTTTCTCTTCAACTAACACATTCTAGAATCTTCTAGAAACAAGATGGAAGCCAAGTATCAGTTGAAAAAGAGCAGCAACAGCAACTAGAGAAGAGTCAAGCTGGAACTAATCTTAACCATCTTAACACACCTCACTACTGCTGCTCCTATCTTAACACACCCTACTACTGCTGCTCCTATCTTAACACACCCCACTACTACTGCTGCTCCTATCTTAACACACCCTACTACTGCTGCTCCTATCTTAACACACCCCACTACTGCTGCTCCTATCTTAACACACCCCACTACTACTGCTGCTCCTATCTTAACACACCACACTACTACTGCTGCTCCTATCTTAACACACCCCACTACTGCTGCTCCTATCTTAACACACCCCACTACTGCTGCTCCTATCTTAACACACCCCACTACTGCTGCTCCTATCTTAACACACCCCACTACTGCTGCTCCTATCTTAACACACCCCACTACTGCTGCTCCTATCTTAACACACCCCGCTACTGCTGCTCCTATCTTAACACACCCCGCTACTGCTGCTCCTATCTTAACACACCCCGCTACTGCTGCTCCTATCTTAACACACCCCACTACTGCTGCTCCTATCTTAACACACCCCACTACTACTGCTGCTCCTATCTTAACACACCCCACTACTGCTGCTCCTATCTTAACACACCCCACTACTGCTGCTCCTATCTTAACACACCCCACTACTGCTGCTCCTATCTTAACACACCCCACTACTGCTGCTCCTATCTTAACACACTACTACTACTGCTGCTTCCATCTTAACACACCCCACTACTGCTGCTCCGATCTTAACACACCCCACTACTGCTGCTCCTATCTTAACACACCCCACTACTACTGCTGCTCCTATCTTAACACACCACACTACTACTGCTGCTCCTATCTTAACACACCCCACTACTGCTGCTCCTATCTTAACACACCCCGCTACTGCTGCTCCTATCTTAACACACCCCGCTACTGCTGCTCCTATCTTAACACACCCCGCTACTGCTGCTCCTATCTTAACACACCCCACTACTGCTGCTCCTATCTTAACACACCCCACTACTACTGCTGCTCCTATCCTAACACACCCTACTACTGCTGCTCCTATCTTAACACACCCTACTACTGCTGCTCCTATCTTAACACACCCCACTACTGCTGCTCCTATCTTAACACACCCCACTACTGCGCTCCTATCTTAACACACCCCACTACTGCTGCTCCTATCTTAACACACCCCACTACTGCTGCTCCTATCTTAACACACCCCACTACTGCTGCTCCTATCATAACACACCCCACTACTGCTGCTCCTATCTTAACACACACCAGATTACAGAGAGAGAAGGGATAGAGAGAGAGAAGGGATAGAGAGAGAGAGAGAGAGAGAGACAGAGAGACAGAGAGACAGAGAGACAGAGAGAGAGAGAGAGAGAGAGAGAGAGAGAGAGAGAGAGAGAGAGAGAGAGAGAGAGAGAGAGAGAGAGAGAGAGAGAGAGGGGATAGAATGACCTCTAACCTCTGAGAGTGCTTTTAGACTCTCCAGAAGCTCCAGGTTAAAACATTCATATCTCCAACCCTCGACAGGGAGTAACAGGGGACAGGGAGAGCGATGGATCGCATTCGACTATAATGAAAGTCTTCGGAGAAGGCGAGAGAGCTCAGATTGGGTAAACATCAAAGGTGTCTGTGAGGTTCTTTACAATTTCACCTCGTCTCCATGGCGCCCGTCTATCCGGTGCTCACCAGCCAACCCCGTTCAGAAACACATCTGGGTCCCAAATGGCACCCTATTCCCTATGTAGTGCACTACGGTTGAGCAGGGCAAAATAAGCTCTGGTCAAAAGTAGTGCACCTATAAGGGGAATAGGGTGTAATTGTGGAGGCAGGCCATGTCTCGTACATTTCACACAACGCCAAATTGTTGTCAAGTCTCTGTCCGGGTCTCATGTATCAAACCTCCAATCTTCATGTTCAGAGTCAGAACCCGTCTGGAATGAATAATACATGGAAATGTTTAAGCTATCATTCACAACGACATGGAGCCATTTTCAACCCGGAAACAAAAGCAGAGATAGCGGGTAAAGAACTTCCACTATCTCCCAACGGACAAGTAGATGGAAGAAGCGACAAGGGAAGGGTTTCCTCTGAAAGCACGAGCCACTATTACCCAAACACATTAGAGAGAAGTGGTTTTAATACTGTTGTTCTCTGGACCAAGACGGATCGTGAACCTGGACGAGGATGTTGTGAGAGGAATATACATGGTGAAGGTTGAATGGAAGAGGAAGGTGTGAGAGGAATATACATGGTGAAGGTTGAATGGAACCTGGAAGAGGAAGGTGTGAGAGGAATATACATGGTGAAGGTTGAATGGAAGAGGAAGGTGTGAGAGGAATATACATGGTGAAGGTTGAAGGGAACCTGGAAGAGGAAGGTGTGAGAGGGATAAACATGGTGAAGG
Source organism: Salvelinus alpinus (assembly GCF_045679555.1). NCBI lineage: Eukaryota > Metazoa > Chordata > Actinopteri > Salmoniformes > Salmonidae > Salvelinus > Salvelinus alpinus. The sequence goes on along the minus strand of NC_092096.1, from coordinate 10,959,025 downwards.
TTGAATGGAAGAGGAAGGTGTGAGAGGAATATACATGGTGAAGGTTGAATGGAAGAGGAAGGTGTGAGAGGAATATACATGGTGAAGGTTGAAGGGAACCTGGAAGAGGAAGGTGTGAGAGGGATAAACATGGTGAAGGTTGAATGGAAGAGGAAGGTGTGAGAGGAATATACATGGTGAAGGTTGAAGGGAACCTGGAAGAGGAAGGTGTGAGAGGGATAAACATGGTGAAGGTTGAATGGAAGAGGAAGGTGGGAGAGGAATATACATGGTGAAGGTTGAATGGAAGAGGAAGGTGTGAGAGGAATATACATGGTGAAGGTTGAATGGGACCTGGAAGAGGAAGGTGTGAGAGGAATATACATGGTGAAGGTTGAATGGAAGAGGAAGGTGTGAGAGGAATATACATGGTGAAGGTTGAATGGAACCTGGAAGAGGAAGGTGTGAGAGGAATCAGCATGGTGAAGGTTGAATGGAACCTGGAAGAGGATGGTGTGAGAGGAATATACATGGTGAAGGTTGAATGGAACATGGAAGAGGAAGGTGTGAGAGGGATCAGCATGGTGAAGGTTGAATGGAAGAGGAAGGTGTGAGAGGAATATACATGGTGAAGGTTGAAGGGAACCTGGAAGAGGAAGGTGTGAGAGGGATAAACATGGTGAAAGTTGAATGGAAGAGGAAGGTGGGAGAGGAATATACATGGTGAAGGTTGAATGGAAGAGGAAGGTGTGAGAGGAATATACATGGTGAAGGTTGAATGGAACCTGGAAGAGGAAGGTGTGAGAGGAATATACATGGTGAAGGTTGAATGGAAGAGGAAGGTGTGAGAGGAATATACATGGTGAAGGTTGAATGGAACCTGGAAGAGGAAGGTGTGAGAGGAATCAGCATGGTGAAGGTTGAATGGAACCTGGAAGAGGATGGTGTGAGAGGAATATACATGGTGAAGGTTGAATGGAACATGGAAGAGGAAGGTGTGAGAGGGATCAGCATGGTGAAGGTTGAATGGAAGAGGAAGGTGTGAGAGGAATATACATGGTGAAGGTTGAATGGAAGAGGAAGGTGTGAGAGGAATATACATGGTGAAGGTTGAATGGAAGAGGAAGGTGTGAGAGGAATATACATGGTGAAGGTTGAAGGGAACCTGGAAGAGGAAGGTGTGAGAGGGATACACATGGTGAAGGTTGAATGGAAGAGGAAGGTGTGAGAGGAATATACATGGTGAAGGTTGAAGGGAACCTGGAAGAGGAAGGTGTGAGAGGGATAAACATGGTGAAGGTTGAATGGAAGAGGAAGGTGGGAGAGGAATATACATGGTGAAGGTTGAATGGAAGAGGAAGGTGTGAGAGGAATATACATGGTGAAGGTTGAATGGAACCTGGAAGAGGAAGGTGTGAGAGGAATCAGCATGGTGAAGGTTGAATGGAACCTGGAAGAGGATGGTGTGAGAGGAATATACATGGTGAAGGTTGAATGGAACATGGAAGAGGAAGGTGTGAGAGGGATCAGCATGGTGAAGGTTGAATGTAAGAGGAAGGTGTGAGAGGAATATACATGGTGAAGGTTGAATGGAAGAGGAAGGTGTGAGAGGAATATACATGGTGAAGGTTGAATGGAAGAGGAAGGTGTGAGAGGAATATACATGGTGAAGGTTGAATGGAACATGGAAGAGGAAGGTGTGAGAGGAATATACATGGTGAAGGTTGAATGGAAGAGGAAGATGTGAGAGGAATATACATGGTGAAGGTTGAATGGAACCTGGAAGAGGATGGTGTGAGAGGAATATACATGGTGAAGGTTGAATGGAACATGGAAGAGGAAGGTGTGAGAGGGATCAGCATGGTGAAGGTTGAATGGAAGAGGAAGGTGTGAGAGGAATATACATGGTGAAGGTTGAATGGAAGAGGAAGGTGTGAGAGGAATATACATGGTGAAGGTTGAATGGAAGAGGAAGGTGTGAGAGGAATATACATGGTGAAGGTTGAATGGAACATGGAAGAGGAAGGTGTGAGAGGAATATACATGGTGAAGGTTGAATGGAAGAGGAAGGTGTGAGAGGAATATACATGGTGAAGGTTGAATGGAACATGGAAGAGGAAGGTGTGAGAGGAATCAGCATGGTGAAGGTTGAATGGAACCTGGAAGAGGATGGTGTGAGAGGAATATACATGGTGAAGGTTGAATGGAACATGGAAGAGGAAGGTGTGAGAGGGATCAGCATGGTGAAGGTTGAATGGAACCTGGAAAAGGAAGGTGTGAGAGGAATACACATGGTGAAGGTTGAATGGAACATGGAAGAGGAAGGTGTGAGAGGAATATACATGGTGAAGGTTGAATGGAACATGGAAGAGGAAGGTGTGAGAGGAATATACATGGTGAAGGTTGAATGGAAGAGGAAGGTGTGAGAGGAATATACATGGTGAAGGTTGAATGGAACATGGAAGAGGAAGGAAGGAAGGACCAGCTCTGGTCTGTAGTTTAACATTACAGACAGTCAAGTCCACCAAGGACCAGCTCTGGTCTGCAGTTCAACATTACAAACAGTCAAGTCCACCAAGGACTAGCTCTGGTCTGTAGTTCAACATTACAGACAGTCAAGTCCACCAAGGACCAGCTCTGGTCTGTAGTTCAACATTACAGACAGTCAAGTCCACCACAGCTCTGGTCTGTAGATCAACATTACAGACAGTCAAGTCCACCAAGGACCATCTCTGGTCTGTAGTTCAACATTACAGACAGTCAAGTCCACCACAGCTCTGGTCTGTAGTTCAACATTACAGACAGTCAAGTCCACCAAGGACCAGCTCTGGTCTGTAGTTCAACATTACAGACAGTCAAGTCCACCAAGGACCAGCTCTGGTCTGTAGTTCAACATTACAGACAGTCAAGTCCACCAAGGACCAGCTCTGGTCTGTAGTTCAACATTACAGACAGTCAAGTCCACCAAGGACCATCTCTGGTCTGTAGTTCAACATTACAGACAGTCAAGTCCACCAAGGGACCAGCTCTGGTCTGTAGTTCAACATTACAGACAGTCAAGTCCACCACAGCTCTGGTCTGTAGTTCAACATTAGACAGTCAAACAGCCTCTGTGTATAAATAATAAACTCCCGATCAGAAAGTCAACACAGTGAACCAGTCCTGAACAGAGCTCTGTCACAATTGTATAATGTAAAGTCATGTCAGCCATTATTTATACTGTAAATTAAACAGATTGTAAAATGAAACAGACTTTCCTTCCTGTTTGACATTATGTTACAGAAGCACCAAGGCCATAGGACATAAATCCATGACGTTGTCTCCCAAATGGTTCCCTACTCCCTTTAGAGTGTACTACTATGACAAAGGCCCATAGCACTCAGGTCAAAAGTAGTGCACTGTATAGGGAATAGGGTCCCATTTGGGACTCAGGCCACAGAGAGTTGTGATTTAGTGCTGCTGAGAGGCTGTATAGAAACCCTCTGTAGGGAGGTTATGACTTAGAGCTGTCCGGGGTTGGCTGTTGTGTACGACAAGGTCGGGTCCAGATTGACCTCTGACTAGTTACAGAGAGGATCAATACTACGGATCACATGGGTCAGCCCTGCTGTTGTCACAGACTGGTTGGAATGTCACAACCACCCTCATTTCAATGATCAACCAACAGGGTTTTAACCAGCTGGGCCCACCAGGCAGTACAACATCTGTGTAAAACAAGATGGCCTCTCTAAAAGTCAGAGCCCAGCCTGTCACTACCGTCTATCATTGAGAGCTCTGCTAGACTAGTATAGGTGTACAGCTGGTGGGGTGGTTGGATATTAAACACATAGGGTCGTTACAGACCCCATGCCGTGTGGGTGAAACAGCTGTTGACCTTGTGACCCTTGGTTGGCTGCAGCACCGCTAAGGCATTGGAGGCGAATTGTCCCTGTTAGCCTCTGTTAGCTGCAGTGTTAAACTGGACCCCCGGTGTGACACACACACACACACACACACACACACACACACACACACACACACACACACACACACACACACACACACACACACACACACACACACACACACACACACACACACACACACACACACACACACACACACACACACACACACACCCGTTAGCCCCTGTGTTCCCCCAACCCCCTAGTGAGGCTGGTATAGTCAAGGTCCCCTCACAACTGTCCACCTGCAGATAACGAGCCTCAACACCACACACTGCAGCACAGGGAGATAACGAGCCTCGACACCACACACTGCAGCACAGGGAGATAACGAGCCTCGACACCACACACTGCAGCACAGGGGGATAACGAGCCTCGACACCACACACTGCAGCACAGGGAGATAACGAGCCTCGACACCACACACTGCAGCACAGGGAGATAACGAGCCTCGACACCACACACTGCAGCACAGGGAGATAACGAGCCTCGACACCACACACTGCAGCACAGGGAGATAACGAGCCTCGACACCACACACTGCAGCACAGGGGGATAACGAGCCTCGACACCACACACAGCAGCACAGGGAGATAACGAGCCTCGACACCACACACTGAAGCACAGGGAGATAACGAGCCTCGACACCACACAATGCAGCACAGGGAGATAACGAGCCTCGACACCACACACTGCAGCACAGGGAGATAACGAGCCTCGACACCACACACTGCAGCACAGGGAGATAACGAGCATCGACACCACACACTGCAGCACAGGGAGATAACGAGCCTCGACACCACACACTGCAGCACAGGGGGATAACGAGCCTCGACACCACACACTGCAGCACAGGGGGATAACGAGCCTCGACACCACACACTGCAGCACATGGAGATAACGAGCCTCGACACCACACACTGCAGCACAGGGAGATAACGAGCCTCGACACCACACACTGCAGCACAGGGGATAACGAGCCTCGACACCACACACTGCAGCACAGGGAGATAACGAGCCTCGACACCACACACTGCAGCACAGGGAGATAACGAGCCTCGACACCACACACTGCAGCACAGGGAGATAAAGAGCCTGACACCACACACTGCAGCACAGGGGGATAACGAGCCTCGACACCACACACTGCAGCACAGGGGGATAACGAGCCTGACACCACACACTGCAGCACAGGGAGATAACGAGCCTCGACACCACACACTGCAGCACAGGGGGATAACGAGCCTCGACACCACACACTGCAGCACAGGGAGATAACGAGCCTGACACCACACACTGCAGCACAGGGAGATGACGAGCCTGACACCACACACTGAAGCACAGGGGGATAACGAGCCTGACACCACACACTGCAGCACAGGGAGATAACGAGCCTGACACCACACACTACAGCACAGGGAGATAACGATCCTCGACACCACACACTGCAGCACAGGGAGATAACGAGCCTCGACACCACACACTGCAGCACAGGGAGATAACGAGCCTCGACACCACACACTGCAGCACAGGGGGATAACGAGCCTCGACACCACACACTGCAGCACAGGGAGATAACGAGCCTGACACCACACACTGCAGCACAGGGGGATAACGAGCCTCGACACCACACACTGCAGCACAGGGAGATAACGAGCCTCGACACCACACACTGCAGCACAGGGAGATAACGAGCCTGACACCACACACTGCAGCACAGGGGGATAACGAGCCTGACACCACACACTGCAGCACAGGGGGATAACGAGCCTCGACACCACACACTGCAGCACAGGGAGATAACGAGCCTCAACACCACACACTGCAGCACAGGGAGATAACGAGCCTGACACCACACACTGCAGCACAGGGGGATAACGAGCCTCGACACCACACACTGCAGCACAGGGAGATAAGGAGCCTCGACACCACACACTGCAGCACAGGGAGATAACGAGCCTGACACCACACACTGCAGCACAGGGGGATAACGAGCCTCGACACCACACACTGCAGCACAGGGAGATAACGAGCCTCGACACCACACACTGCAGCACAGGGAGATAACGAGCCTCGACACCACACACTGCAGCACAGGGGGATAACGAGCCTCGACACCACACACTGCAGCACAGGGAGATAACGAGCCTCGACACCACACACTGCAGCACAGGGAGATAACGAGCCTCGACACCACACACTGCAGCACAGGGGGATAACGAGCCTGACACCACACACTGCAGCACAGGGAGATAACGAGCCTCGACACCACACACTGCAGCACAGGGGGATAACGAGCCTGACACCACACACTGCAGCACAGGGAGATAACGAGCCTCGACACCACACACTGCAGCACAGGGAGATAACGAGCCTCGACACCACACACTGCAGCACAGGGAGATAACGAGCCTCGACACCACACACTGCAGCACAGGGGGATAACGAGCCTGACACCACACACTGCAGCACAGGGGGATAACGAGCCTCGACACCACACACTGCAGCACAGGGAGATAACGAGCCTCGACACCACACACTGCAGCACAGGGAGATAACGAGCCTCGAAACCACACACTGCATCACAGGGAGATAACGAGCCTCGAAACCACACACTGCAGCACAGGGAGATAACGAGCCTCGACACCACACACTGCAGCACAGGGAGATAACGAGCCTCGACACCACACACTGCAGCACAGGGGGATAACGAGCCTCGACACCACACACTGCAGCACAGGGAGATAACGAGCCTCGACACCACACACTGCAGCACAGGGGGATAACGAGCCTGACACCACACACTGCATCACAGGGAGATAACGAGCCTCGACACCACACACTGCAGCACAGGGGGATAACGAGCCTCGACACCACACACTGCAGCACAGGGAGATAACGAGCCTCGACACCACACACTGCAGCACAGGGAGATAACGAGCCTCGACACCACACACTGCAGCACAGGGAGATAACGAGCCTCGACACCACACACTGCAGCACAGGGAGATAACGAGCCTCGACACCACACACTGCAGCACAGGGAGATAACGAGCCTCGACACCACACACTGCAGCACAGGGAGATAACGAGCCTCGACACCACACACTGCAGCACAGGGAGATAACGAGCCTCGACACCACACACTGCAGCACAGGGGGATAACGAGCCTCGACACCACACACTGCAGCACAGGGAGATAACGAGCATCGACACCACACACTGCAGCACAGGGAGATAACGAGCCTCGACACCACACACTGCAGCACAGGGAGATAACGAGCCTCGACACCACACACTGCAGCACAGGGGGATAACGAGCATCGACACCACACACTGCAGCACAGGGGGAGAGGAACAGGTGGAGGTGGGGTCTGTATGTGTGAGACAGCAGACAAGAGTGTGTGTGTGAACAGTGAACCATCCACCATGGCTACAACATAAAAGACTCAAAAACCTTCCAAACCCATCCTTAACTCACAGTATTAAAGGACTCATCACCCTCTAAACCCATCCTTAACTCACAGTATTAAAGAGCTCATCACCCTCTAAACCCATCCTTAACTCACAGTATTAAAGGGCTCATCACCCTCTAAACCCATCCTGAACTCACGGTATTAAAGGACTCATCACCCTCTAAACCCATCCTTAACTCACAGTATTAAAGGACTCATCACCCTCTAAACCCATCCTTAACTCACAGTATTAAAGGACTCATCACCCTCTAAACCCATCCTTAACTCACAGTATTAAAGGACTCATCACCCATCCTTAACTCACAGTATTAAAGGGCTCATCACCCTCCAAACCCATCCTTAACTCACAGTATTAAAGGACTCATCACCCTCTAAACCCATCCTTAACTCACAGTATTAAAGGACTCATCACCCTCTAAACCCATCCTTAACTCACAGTATTAAAGACCTCATCACCCTCTAAACTCATCCTGAACTCACGGTATTAAAGGACTCATCACCCTCTAAACCCATCCTTAACTCACAGTATTAAAGGACTCATCACCCTCTAAACCCATCCTTAACTCACAGTTTTAAAGACCTCATCACCCTCTAAACTCATCCTGAACTCACAGTATTAAAGGGCTCATCACCCTCTAAACCCATCCTTAACTCACAGTATTAAAGGACTCATCACCCTCTAAACCCATCCTTAACTCACAGTATTAAAGGACTCATCACCCTCTAAACCCATCCTTAACTCACAGTATTAAAGGACTCATCACCCTCTAAACCCATCCTTAACTCACAGTATTAAAGAGCTCATCACCCTCTAAACCCATCCTTAACTCACGGTATTAAAGGACTCATCCTCGCTCATCATTTACCCTCTACGCTGACTTTAACCAGTCCATGATTCATACTGCAGCCATACGGTGCTAAAGGCCTCCAGATACACATCCCTTTAAGACAGCAGGCAGGGAGGACATTAAAGACGACTGTACAGACCATGGCAGATGAAATACAGATCTGTCATCTAGCCCAGACACACACATACATGTTCTCGCCACACCTAGAGACACACATGTCCCCCAACCATCTCTGTCCGTCCCTGTGTTCATTTCTCTGGTGTCTGACAATAACAATGGGCCAGGTTGACTATAAACACAGAGGCAGGTTTCAATGACGTTTACTGTAGTTAATGAAGGTTCAATCAGCGAGGCTGGTCTTTAATGCTCGTTTAACTTCCTCCAGGAAGCAGAACATAATTCACTTATGTTTCCTGTTCTAGGGGCATTGTGGGAATGGATACAGACGCATCATCATCATCATCATCAGCATAGAGTCTAGTTTATTTCCTGTTGTCTATGAGCCATGTGTGGAATGTCATTCACCTCTTTACCTTACAGCCAATGAGAACGGCACAATGATTCCACATTCCTCACGCCTGCTGTTTAACCTACTCTGGCAATTATCACCTACCTCTCTCTCAACCAATGGGACTTCTCTCTCTCAACCAATGGGACTTCTCTCTCTCAACCAATGGGCGTCTCTCTCTCAACCAATGGGACTTCTCTCTCTCAACCAATGGGCGTCTCTCTCTCAACCAATGGGACTTCTCTCTCTCAACCAATGGGCGTCTCTCTCTCAACCAATGGGCCTTCTCTCTCTCAACCAATGGGCCTTCCCTCTCTCAACCAATGGACCTTCTCTCTCTCAGCCAATGGGCCTTCCCTCTCTCAACCAATGGGCCTTCTCTCTCTCAACCAATGGGCCTTCTCTCTCTCAACCAATGGGCCTTCCCTCTCTCAACCAATGGGACTTCTCTCTCTCAACCAATGGGCCTTCTCTCTCTCAACCAATGGGCCTTCTCTCTCTCAACCAGGTGGTCCTGTCAGAGGGTCAGGTAACACTGAGGTAGAGAATGATACCAGGTGGTTTTATCAGAGGGTCAGGTAACACTGAGGTAGAGTATGATACCAGGTGTAGTTATCAGAGGGTCAGGTAACACTGAGGTAGAGTATGATACCAGGTGGTGTTATCAGAGGGTCAGGTAACACTGAGGTAGAGTATGATACCAGGTGTAGTTATCAGAGGGTCAGGTAACACTGAGGTAGAGTATGATACCAGGTGGTGTTATCAGAGGGCCAGGTAACACTGAGGTAGAGTATGATACCAGGTGTAGTTATCAGAGGGTCAGGTAACACTGAGGTAGAGTATGATATCAGGTGGTGTAATCAGAGGGTCAGGTAACACTGAGGTAGAGTATGATACCAGGTGGTGTTATCAGAGGGTCAGGTAACACTGAGGTAGAGTATGATACCAGGTGGTGTTATCAGAGGGTCAGGTAACACCGAGGTAGAGTATGATACCAGGTGGTGTTATCAGAGGGTCAGGTAACACTGAGGTAGAGTATGATACCAGGTGGTGTTATCAGAGGGTCAGGTAACTCTTGGTCGAGGGAAAACTGGTCTGATTTTTGTAAATTGTTGTAATTTCAGCAGCTATGCTCCAGTAAGCTCAGTGTTGTTGTTTGGTTGGCCTGCTGGCCACCGGTAGAAGGGCTGGTGTACCGGGACCAGGGAGTAAACACACAGATAAGTAAACAAACAAACACACACCAATGCATGTGTGTGTGTGTGTGTGTGTGTGTGTGTGTGTGTGTGTGTGTGTGTGTGTGTGTGTGTGTGTGTGTGTGTGTGTGTGTGTGTGTGTGTGTGTGTGTGTGCACATGTATGTATGTGTGTGTGTGTATTGCCTCAGCTGTTTATATTGATATTAACGTGCACCAGCTAGGGTCAATTAAACACTGAACACCCTGAGGGGTTTATTACCCGTCACGAGCCCCACACACACACACACACACACACACACACACACACACACACACACACACACACACACACACACACACACACACACACACACACACACACACACACACACACACACACACACACACACCTTTATCTGTCCAGTGCAGCAGGTTTTTGTGTTTGATGTTGTTTACTGATATTAGCCCAGAATAAACAGTGTAGGCGGACATGCTATGAAGGGGCTACAACAAACTGCAGCTGGCGACGGTAATCTATTTGATTTGGCCTTAATAACATAAATGTGCATATTCACATGTTCCGTCCCCAATATTCAGTGGTTGAATAATGAAGCCTAAATTGGAACGATGCATTGCCCTTCCGGAGAGCAACAACCACCCCAACTTCTGCTGCCATGACTCAACATAACATAACAAGGCTTAATCACCCACTCCATACATCCAATATTCCATCCAATATGTCCTCCAAGGCAAGCAGCTCACTAAAGCAATATGCTTCTACAGACTGCCTTCTCCTGCTCTCTAATTGTCTCTCTCCCTCTCTCTCTGCCTCTCCCTCCCTCCCTCCCTCTCTCCTTCTCTCTCTCTCTCCCTCGCTCCCTCCCTCCCTCTGTTCTCTCTCTCTCATCCCCTCCCTCCCTGCCTCTATTCCTGTAGCTACTATAATACTGTAGCTACGATAATACTGTAGCTACTGTAATACTGCAGCTAGTATAATACTGTAGCCAGCATAATAATGTAGCTAGTATAAACCTGTAGCTAGTATAATACTGTAGCTAGTATAATACTGAAGCTACTATAATACTATAGCTAGTATAATACTGTAGCTAGCATAATACTGTATCTAGTATAATACTGTATCCAGCATAATACTGTAGCTACTATAATACTGTAGCTAGTATAATACTGTAGCTAGCATAATACTATAGCTAGTATAATACTGTAGCTAGCATAATACTGTATCTAGTATAATACTGTATCCAGCATAATACTGTAGCTACTATAATACTGTAGCTAGTATAATACTGTAGCTAGTATAATACTGTAGCTAGCATAATACTATAGCTAGTATAATACTGTAGCTAGCATAATACGGTATCTAGTATAATACTGTATCCAGCATAATACTGTGGCTACTATAATACTGTAGCTAGTATAATACTGTAGCTAGTATAATACTGTAGCCAGCATAATAATGTAGCTAGTATAATACTGTAGCTAGCATAATACTATAGCTAGTATAATACTGTAGCCAGCATAATACTGTAGCTACTATAATACTGTAGCTACTATAATACTGTAGCCAGCATAATACTGTAGCCAGCATAATGGTGTAGCTAGTATAATACTGTAGCTAGCATAATGGTGTAGCTAGTATAATACTGTATCCAGCATAATACTGTAGCTAGTATAATACTGTAGCCAGCATAATAATGTAGCTAGTATAATACTGTAGCTAGCATAATACTGTATCTAGTATAATACTGTATCCAGCATAATACTGTAGCTACTATAATACTGTAGCTAGTATAATACTGTAGCTAGTATAATACTGTAGCTAGCATAATACTATAGCTAGTATAATACTGTAGCTAGCATAATACGGTATCTAGTATAATACTGTATCCAGCATAATACTGTGGCTACTATAATACTGTAGCTAGTATAATACTGTAGCTAGTATAATACTGTAGCCAGCATAATAATGTAGCTAGTATAATACTGTAGCCAGCATAATAATGTAGCTAGTATAATACTGTAGCCAGCATAATACTATAGCTAGTATAATACTGTAGCCAGACATCATCATAGCTACGTGATCTCCCCTGTTTAATCATCACTTACTACAGCTGTGCTCCCTCTAAGCAGAGAGTGATGATGCAGTGTATTATGGGTAGTCTGCTGCTGTTCATACTGACACAGTGCATCCCCCATAACCATCATCATCACCATCATCACTGTCCTCATCATGACTGTCCTCATCCCACAACCCCCATCTCAGTTTCCTACAACCCTCCTCTCTCTCTGACAGAATCTGGTTTTGACGTGGTTGACCTAGATAGAGAGGGAGGAACATGTGTGTTTTACCGAACATGACAGTATTTGCATGTATCACGCCTCACCAATAGACAGACACCCCAGCGGTTACCCATCATGCCTCACCAATAGACAGCCACCCCAGCGGTTACCCATCATGCCTCACCAATAGAAAGACACCCCAGAGGTTACCCATCATGCCTCACCAATAGACAGACACCCCAGCGGTTACCCATCATGCCTCACCAATAGACAGACACCCCAGAGGTTACCCATCATGCCTCACCAATAGACAGACACCCCAGCGGTTACCCATCATGCCTCACCAATAGACAGACACCCCAGAGGTTACCCATCATGCCTCACCAATAGACAGACACCCCAGCGGTTACCCATCATGCCTCACCAATAGACAGACACCCCAGCAGTTACCCATCATGCCTCACCAATAGACAGACACCCCAGCGGTTACCCATATCACCCCACATCTGCCAGTTCCCCGTCCTCAATGCTATAGCTTTAGTGGTGAAGGCTTTATTTTGTCGTCATTGTCTTACGTAGATGTACCGTTGAAACAAGTGTTGGTCATTGTAATAGAAGATGACATAGTGACTTTCATTTAGACGGAGAAACAAGCTGCTGTTGATTATTGAGGTGAAACTCAATTTTACAGCTCCATTTAAAACACTTCCTGACTCCTGACTCCTGACTCCTCCTCTCTTTGTGAGGTCTATGGCCTGACCTTCCACCCTTCGACCTTCAGCCTTTCATATCTCTTAGCAGGTTTCAATACAGGAGGGGTTGACACCGCTGTTTCCAGGTGTGATTGTAGTTAGCAGGGGAATCACAGAGCTGCCATCATTTGAACTATGCAGAAAATAAACCACACAGCCACACACACGCACACACACGCACATGCACGCACACACGCACGCACACACACGCACGCACACACACACACGCACGCACAAACGCACACGCACACACGCACACACACACACACACACACATACACACACACCCACGCACACACGCACACACGCACGGCACCATCAGGCGAACTAATGGGCCATAATGGACACAGAGGAGAGAGGGAAAGGGAGCATTGTTCCTCAGTGAGAGCTGCTGAGCATTCTGCCACAATTAGCATCATTAGCCGTCTTTGTGCACATGCGGAGATGACAAGGCTAAACCATATCGCGTGTTCCACATTGCACCCTCTTCCCTACATAGTGCGCTTACTTATTTAGGGTGCCATTTGGGACCGCAGCCAGGAACGCTTGTTAACGACGCTGCTGACGGTGTTTTGATGGCTCTATTATGGGATGGAGGATGGAGTTGGCTGTTTCCCAAGGCACCAGGGCCAACTGTCGTATTTCTGCTCTGGTGTCAGGGTGTTGGAAGGAGACGGCTCTCAGCCTGTTACAGCTAAACCATAGGACGCACTAGGATAAACTCAGTGATGCTCGACGTCGGCCGGGGTGTGAATAGCACTTCTGACTGGGGAGCACCTGTCACAGTGGCGTTTAGCTCCATATCTATTAAATCAGGTTGTATCATGCTTAGTTTTAGGTCAGATACTTCCCATAGCAAGTATATTAGTAGACCTAAATATTGTACTGTTTTGTGTCTATACTGGCCATGTGTTAATGAAGACCTCCATAAGGTTAAACTGTGTATATATATATATTGTTAGGTTCTAAATGAACCTTTCACGGACGATTGGTAGAGCTCCAACCCAGTTTATTCACCCATTGGGTCAATACAGCTGCATAAGCCAAAAAACATATTAACACAAGCACTGATATTTAACCCTTTCTCCTACGCTGAGTCTTCCTCCTACACATCTGAACAGCCAAAGCATCTCTGTTGCTAGACAGAACCTAAGTGATATCTGTCCTAGATTTACAAAACCCAACATTTACAAAACCCAACACTAGATACACCCAGATCCTTTTACTAATGTCTCCCGACACTGTCCTCTGGTAACTGTGAAACCGATTCCAGAAAGACGAGGAACGAGGAAGTGTGTTTTTAGGGAGGGACAGAGAAGAGTATGATCCTCTATGATTATCCCCCTACTCTATTTAGAGACAGGCTATTCCCACCCAGAGGAATCCTGTTATTCAGGCTCTTCAAAGCAACAGAAGAACGTCCACAAACGTTTGAAGCGGCGTTGTGGTGTTGGAAAGAGCTCAGGTGAATCCTCATCTCTCTCTAAGGACGCTTAGTCATGCTGGCAAAGCAGTGTGTTGTGTCTGTGTTTTCTATCCGTGTGTATCTTTCAGTAAGGGATCTGGTGGATTATGGGTAGTGTAGTCATCAACAGGAACTTAAGGAAAAGGTCAAGACAACATGGAACAGTTTGGAAGGTGTAAGAGTCAGGGGACTATGGCTGACAGACACTATTAGTAAGACTCAGGGGACTATGGCTGACAGACACTGTTAGTAAGACTCAGGGGACTATGGCTGACAGACTCTGTTAGTAAGACTCAGGGGACTATGGCTGACAGACACTGTTAGTAAGACTCAGGGGACTATGGCTGACAGACACTGTTAGTAAGACTCAGGGGACTATGGCTGACAGACACTGTTAGTAAGACTCAGGGGACTATGGCTGACAGACACTGTTAGTAAGACTCAGGGGACTATGGCTGACAGACACTGTTAGTAAGACTCAGGGGACTATGGCTGACAGACACTGTTAATAAGACTCAGGGGACTATGGCTGACAGACACTGTTAATAAGACTCAGGGGACTATGGCTGACAGACACTGTTAGTAAGACTCAGGGGACTATGGCTGACAGACACTGTTAGTAAGACTCAGGGGACTATGGCTGACAGACACTGTTAGTAAGACTCAGGGGACTATGGCTGACAGACACTGTTAGTAAGACTCAGGAGACTATGGCTGACAGACTCTGTTAATAAGACTCAGGGGACTATGGCTGACAGACTCTGTTAATAAGACTCAGGAGACTATGGCTGACAGACTCTGTTAATAAGACTCAGGAGACTATGGCTGACATACACTGTTAGTTAGACTCAGGGGACTATGGCTGACAGACTCTGTTAATAAGACTCAGGGGACTATGGCTGACAGACTCTGTTAGTAAGACTCAGGGGACTATGGCTGACATACACTGTTAATAAGACTCAGGAGACTATGGCTGACAGACTCTGTTAATAAGACTCAGGGGACTATGGCAGACAGACTGTTAGTAAGACTCAGGGGACTATGGCTGACAGACTGTTAGTAAGACTCAGGGGACTATGGCTGACAGACTGTTAGTAAGACTCAGGAGACTATGGCTGACAGACTCTGTTAATAAGACTCAGGGGACTATGGCTGACAGACTCTGTTAGTAAGACTCAGGGGACTATGGCTGACATACTGTTAGTAAGACTCAGGGGACTATGGCTGACAGACTGTTAGTAAGACTCAGGAGACTATGGCTGACAGACTCTGTTAATAAGACTCAGGGGACTATGGCTGACAGACTCTGTTAGTAAGACTCAGGGGACTATGGCTGACAGACTGTTAGTAAGACTCAGGGGACTATGGCTGACAGACTGTTAGTAAGACTCAGGGGACTATGGCTGACAGACACTGTTAATAAGACTCAGGGGACTATGGCTGACAGACACTGTTAATAAGACTCAGGGGTCTATGGCTGACAGACACTGTTAGTAAGACTCAGGGGACTATGGCTGACAGACACTGTTAGTCAGACTCAGGGGACTATGGCTGACAGACACTGTTAGTAAGACTCAGGGGACTATGGCTGACAGACTCTGTTAATACGACTCAGGGGACTATGGCTGACAGACTCTGTTAGTAAGACTCAGGGGACTATGGCTGACAGACACTGTTAATAAGACTCAGGGGACTATGGCTGACAGACACTGTTAATAAGACTCAGGGGTCTATGGCTGACAGACACTGTTAGTAAGACTCAGGGGACTATGGCTGACAGACTGTTAGTAAGACTCAGGGGACTATGGCTGACAGACTGTTAGTAAGACTCAGGAGACTATGGCTGACAGACTCTGTTAATACGACTCAGGGGACTATGGCTGACAGACTCTGTTAGTAAGACTCAGGGGACTATGGCTGACAGACACTGTTAATAAGACTCAGGGGTCTATGGCTGACAGACACTGTTAGTAAGACTCAGGGGACTATGGCTGACAGACACTGTTAGTCAGACTCAGGGGACTATGGCTGACAGACACTGTTAGTAAGACTCAGGGGACTATGGCTGACAGACACTGTTAATAAGACTCAGGGGACTATGGCTGACAGACACTGTTAGTAAGACTCAGGGGACTATGGCTGACAGACACTGTTAATAAGACTCAGGGGACTATGGCTGACAGACTCTGTTAGTAAGACTCAGGGGACTATGGCTGACATACTGTTAGTAAGACTCAGGGGACTATGGCTGACAGACTGTTAGTAAGACTCAGGAGACTATGGCTGACAGACTCTGTTAATAAGACTCAGGGGACTATGGCTGACAGACTCTGTTAGTAAGACTCAGGGGACTATGGCTGACAGACTGTTAGTAAGACTCAGGGGACTATGGCTGACAGACTGTTAGTAAGACTCAGGGGACTATGGCTGACAGACACTGTTAATAAGACTCAGGGGACTATGGCTGACAGACTGTTAGTAAGACTCAGGGGACTATGGCTGACAGACTGTTAGTAAGACTCAGGAGACTATGGCTGACAGACTCTGTTAATAAGACTCAGGGGACTATGGCTGACAGACACTGTTAGTAAGACTCAGGGGACTATGGCTGACAGACTCTGTTAGTAAGACTCAGGGGACTATGGCTGACAGACACTGTTAATAAGACTCAGGGGTCTATGGCTGACAGACACTGTTAGTAAGACTCAGGGGACTATGGCTGACAGACACTGTTAGTAAGACTCAGGGGACTATGGCTGACAGACACTGTTAATAAGACTCAGGGGTCTATGGCTGACAGACACTGTTAGTAAGACTCAGGGGACTATGGCTGACAGACACTGTTAATAAGACTCAGGGGTCTACACTATTCCAAAACCAAACTGCATAGGATATTTCCTGATACATCCCCTATGTGTGATAAATGTCAGGCTGCACAGGGTACACTACTCCACTGCTTTGCCCTATGCTCTAGCTTGTATGGTTACTGGTGTGGAATTTTTAGGATCCTCTCTGAAGTTCTGGAGACTTCAATTGACCCAGACCCGCTTCTAATAATCCTGGGAGTGTCTGACTCCCTAAACGGATTAACCAACCCTCAAAAACAACTCATCTCTTACAGTCTCATTTCGGCAAAAAAACGAATCTTGTTGTTTTGGAAAAAGAGGGAAGCGCCCACTACCAAATTATGGCTCAGCGAATTGGCGAACACTGTACACTTAGAAAGAATTAGATATATTCTGAACAATACATTATCAACATTTGATCAAATCTGGCAGCCTTTCCTCTCTTACTTGGACCATTCGGCGCTGTGAATTTGTACTTTTTAACGCACTCTCAATTGTAATATTTTAATCCACCTTTGGGCAGCATGTGCTGGCACCGCCACCTTAGCAGTCGGGAGGGGAATAAGGGGAAGGGATAAGGGGGGGGAAGAAGTGGGGGAGGGATAAAGGGGGGGAATAAGTGGGGGGTGACACCTACCCTCTTTCTTTCTACCTGTCCTTATTCTGTATGTCTTGTTTTGTAATATTTGTTTTGTACCCAGAACTCTGGGTCTTTTTGTTTCTGTCTGCTCTTTTATGTTTAGATAAGAATTGTATACCTGTCTTATACCTATACACCATTCTTGTGTGTGCTCAATAAAAAATATTTGAACGAAAATATGACTCAGGGGACTATGGCTGACAGACTCTGTTAGTAAGACTCAGGGGACTATGGCTGACAGACTCTGTTAGTAAGACTCAGGGGACTATGGCTGACAGACTCTGTTAGTAAGACTCAGGGGACTATGGCTGACAGACTCTGTTAGTAAGACTCAGGGGACTATGGCTGACAGACTCTGTTAGTAAGACTCAGGGGACTATGGCTGACAGACTCTGTTAGTAAGACTCAGGGGACTATGGCTGACAGACTCTGTTAATAAGACTCAGGGGACTATGGCTGACAGACTCTGTTAGTAAGACTCAGGGGACTATGGCTGACAGACTCTGTTAGTAAGACTCAGGGGACTATGGCTGACAGACTCTGTTAGTTAGACTCATGGTACTATGGCTGACAGACTCTGTTAGTAAGACTCAGGGGACTATGGCTGACAGACTCTGTTAGTAAGACTCATGGTACTATGGCTGACAGACTCTGTTAGTAAGACTCAGGGGACTATGGCTGACAGACTCTGTTAGTTAGACTCATGGTACTATGGCTGACAGACTCTGTTAGTAAGACTCAGGGGACTATGGCTGACAGACTCTGTTAGTAAGACTCAGGGGACTATGGCTGACAGACTCTGTTAATAAGACTCAGGGGACTATGGCTGACATACTCTGTTAGTAAGACTCATGGTACTATGGCTGACAGACTGTTAGTAAGACTCAGGGGACTATGGCTGACAGGCTCTGTTAATTAGACTCAGGGGACTATGGCTGACAGACTCTGTTAATAAGACTCAGGGGACTATGGCTGACAGACACTGTTAATAAGACTCAGGGGACTATGGCTGACAGACTCTGTTAGTAAGACTCAGGGGACTATGGCTGACAGACTCTGTTAGTAAGACTCAGGGGACTATGGCTGACAGACACTGTTAGTTAGACTCATGGTACTATGGCTGACAGACTGTTAGTAAGACTCAGGGGACTATGGCTGACAGGCTCTGTTAATAAGACTCAGGGGACTATGGCTGACAGACTCTGTTAGTAAGACTCAGGGGACTATGGCTGACAGACTCTGTTAGTAAGACTCAGGGGACTATGGCTGACAGACACTGTTAGTTAGACTCATGGTACTATGGCTGACAGACTGTTAGTAAGACTCATGGTACTATGGCTGACAGACTCAGTTAGTCAGACTCAGGGGACTATGGCTGACAGGCTCTGTTAATACGACTCAGGGGACTATGGCTGACAGACACTGTTAATACGACTCAGGGGACTATGGCTGACAGACTCTGTTAATACGACTCAGGGGACTATGGCTGACAGACACTGTTAATAAGACTCAGGGGACTATGGCTGACAGACACTGTTAATAAGACTCAGGGGACTATGGCTGACAGACACTGTTAATAAGACTCAGGGGACTATGGCTGACAGACACTGTTAATAAGATTCAGGGGACTATGGCTGACAGACACTGTTAATAAGACTCAGGGGACTATGGCTGACAGACACTGTTAATAAGACTCAGGGGACTATGGCTGACAGACACTGTTAGTTAGACTCATGGTACTATGGCTGACAGACTCAGTTAGTCAGACTCAGGGGACTATGGCTGACAGACTCTTCTGGATCCAGTTTGCTCAGCTGAATTGCTCAGCTAAAATCCTTCTGGAGATGTAGAGGCCTACATTAACGGCCACTTCTTTCCTCAGCTCACGTAATATGAGTGATATTAGTAGTACTACTAGTAAGAGTAGACCAGTAGTTGTTTGATCTCTTTCCCGTTCCTCCATATCAGTACCTCTCCCCTGCATTGACATATCAGTACCTCTCCCCTGCATTGACATATCAGTACCTCTCCCCTGCATTGACACATCAGTACCTCTCCCCTGCATTGTCATATCAGTACCTCTCCCCTGCATTGACATATCAGTACCTCTCCCCTGCATTGACATATCAGTACCTCTCCCCTGCATTGACATATCAGTACCTCTCCCCTGCATTGACATATCAGTACATCTCCCCTGCATTGAGTTGGGGCTGGTTCTGGGGTTTGCTGCATTGACGTTGTACAGTACAGCACAGGCCGATTGTTCTGCTCTCATCAACAGTAGGGAGGGTGGATCTAGGATAAACACCACTGTTCCACCTGACTGATTGGGGCTGTCTCTTTCTCTCTCTCTCTCTCTCTCTCTCTATATATATATATATATATCACTCTTCTCTTTCTCTGTCTCGGTCTGTTTTTTTCTCTAGGCCTTATCAATATGCAAAGGACAATTCATCTTGACCTTGAGTGACATCACATTGGCAGCACACCATGCCAAACCCCCGCTATAAACAGAGAGAGAGGGAGAGAGAGAGAAAGAGAGAGAGATGGGGAGACAGAGAGAGAGAGAGTGTGAGAAAGAGAGAGAGATGGAGAGACAGAGAGAGAAAGTGAGAGAAGGAGAGTGAGAAAGAGAGACAGAGACAGAGAGACATTGATGCTCACAATGACAAAAAGAAACTAATTTGGGCTCAAGCACCGCATTAATCATGCTGATAAAATCTGCTGACTGAGGGTGTACAGCATTCAGCCGACTGGGGATGAAAAGAGGGGAGGGAGGGTGCATCCCAAATGTCACACTATTCCCTATGAAGTGCACTACTTTAGACCAGGAACAATAGAGCTCTGGTCAGAAGGTGTGCCCTATATAGGGGGCATGATGCCATTTGGGACTTAGCCTAAGTTATTCCTATTCATTGTCCGTGTATTCAGATGAGACGGATGATTTATTGACGGGCTTCAGTTCTGAAGATCGCCAAAGACAATGGATGGATATGTTGACTGTGGGATCTGATGGACAGAACTCCCTGTTTGCCTACCTGTCTGCATGCCTGTCTGTCTGCCTGTCTGCCTGCATGTCTGCCTGCCTGCTTGTCTGTCTGTCTGACTGCCTGCCTGCCTGTCTACCTGCCTGTCTGTCTGCCTGCCTACCTGCCTGCCAGTCTGCCTGCCTGCGTGCCTGCCTGCCTGCCTGCCTGCCTGCGTGCCTGCGTGCCTGCCTGCCTGTCTGCCTGCCTACCTGCCTGCCAGTCTGCCTGCCTGCCTGCCTGCCTGCCTGCCTGCCTGCCTGCGTGCCTGCCTGCCTACCTGCCTGCCAGTCTGCCTGCCTGCCTACCTGCCTGCCTGCCTGCCTGCCTGCCTGCGTGCCTGCGTGCCTGCCTGCCTACCTGCCTGCCTGCCTGCCTGCCTGCCTACCTGCCTGCCTGCCTGCCTGCCTGCCTGCCTGCGTGCCTGCCTGCCTGCCTGCCTGCCTGCCTGCCTGCGTGCCTGCCTGCCTGCCTACCTGCCTGCGTGCCTGCGTGCCTGCCTGCCTGCGTGCCTGCCTGCCTGCCTGCCTGCCTGCCTGCCTGCCTGCCTGCCTGCCTGCCTGCCTGCCTGCCTGCGTGCCTGCATGCCTGTCTGTCTGTAAACATATTGCATTCTTCACGCATATTTTATTTTTGCAAAAACAGTAGTCTGTAGTTCCAGTAGTTAGCTACACCGCTACATGGTAAAACAGTAGTCTGTAGTTCCAGTAGTTAGCTACATCGCTACATGGTAAAACAGTAGTGTGTAGTTCCAGTTGTTAGCTACACCGCTACATGGTAAAACAGTAGTCTGTAGTTCCAGTAGTTAGCTACACCGCTACATGGTAAAACAGTAGTCTGTAGTTCCAGTAGTTAGCTACACCGCTACATGGTAAAACAGTAGTCTGTAGTTCCAGTAGTTAGCTACATCGCTACATGGTAAAACAGTAGTGTGTAGTTCCAGTAGTTAGCTACACCGCTACATGGTAAAACAGTAGTGTGTAGATCCAGTAGTTAGCTACATGGTAAAACAGTAGTGTGTAGTTCCAGTAGTTAGCTACATGGTAAAACAGTAGTGTGTAGTTCCAGTAGTTAGCTACACCGCTACATGGTAAAACAGTAGTCTGTAGTTCCAGTAGTTAGCTACACCGCTACATGGTAAAACAGTAGTCTGTAGTTCCAGTAGTTAGCTACACCGCTACATGGTAAAACAGTAGTCTGTAGTTCCAGTAGTTAGCTACACCGCTACATGGTAAAACAGTAGTCTGTAGTTCCAGTAGTTAGCTACACCGCTACATGGTAAAACAGTAGTGTGTAGATCCAGTAGTTAGCTACACCGCTACATGGTAAAACAGTAGTCTGTAGTTCCAGTAGTTAGCTACACCGCTACATGGTAAAACAGTAGTGTGTAGTTCCAGTAGTTAGCTACACCGCTACATGGTAAAACAGTAGTGTGTAGTTCCAGTAGTTAGCTACACCGCTACATGGTAAAACAGTAGTGTTTAGTTCCAGTAGTTAGCTACACTGCTACATGGTAAAACAGTAGTGTGTAGTTCCAGTAGTTAGCTACACCGCTACATGGTAAAACAGTAGTCTGTAGTTCCAGTAGTTAGCTACACCGCTACATGGTAAAACAGTAGTCTGTAGTTCCAGTAGTTAGCTACACCGCTACATGGTAAAACAGTAGTCTGTAGTTCCAGTAGTTAGCTACACCGCTACATGGTAAAACAGTAGTGTGTAGATCCAGTAGTTAGCTACACCGCTACATGGTAAAACAGTAGTCTGTAGTTCCAGTAGTTAGCTACACCGCTACATGGTAAAACAGTAGTGTGTAGTTCCAGTAGTTAGCTACACCGCTACATGGTAAAACAGTAGTGTGTAGTTCCAGTAGTTAGCTACACCGCTACATGGTAAAACAGTAGTGTTTAGTTCCAGTAGTTAGCTACACTGCTACATGGTAAAACAGTAGTGTGTAGTTCCAGTAGTTAGCTACACCGCTACATGGTAAAACAGTAGTGTGTAGTTCCAGGAGTTAGCTACACCGCTACATGGTAAAACAGTAGTGTGTAGTTCCAGTAGTTAGCTACACCGCTACATGGTAAAACAGTAGTGTGTAGTTCCAGTAGTTAGCTACATTGCTACATGGTAAAACAGTAGTGTGTAGTTCCAGTAGTTAGCTACATCGCTACATGGTAAAACAGTAGTGTGTAGTTTAGTAGTTAGCTACACCGCTACATGGTAAAACAGTAGTGTGTAGTTCCAGTAGTTAGCTACACCGCTACATGGTAAAACAGTAGTGTGTAGTTCCAGTAACTAGCTACACCGCTACATGGTAAAACAGTAGTGTGTAGTTCCAGTAGTTAGCTACATGGTAAAACAGTAGTGTGTAGATCCAGTAGTTAGCTACACCGCTACATGATAAAACAGTAGTGTGTAGTTCCAGTAGTTAGCTACACCGCTACATGGTAAAACAGTAGTGTTTAGTTCCAGTAGTTAGCTACACCGCTACATGATAAAACAGTAGTGTGTAGTTCCAGTAGTTAGCTACACCGCTACATGGTAAAACAGTAGTGTGTAGTTCCACTAGTTAGCTACATGGTAAAACAGTAGTGTGTAGTTCCAGTAGTTAGCTACATGGTAAAACAGTAGTGTGTAGTTCCAGTAGTTAGCTACACCGCTACATGGTAAAACAGTAGTGTGTAGTTCCAGTAGTTAGCTACACCGCTACATGATAAAACAGTAGTGTGTAGTTCCAGTAGTTAGCTACACCGCTACATGGTAAAACAGTAGTGTGTAGTTCCACTAGTTAGCTACATGGTAAAACAGTAGTGTGTAGTTCCAGTAGTTAGCTACACCGCTACATGGTAAAACAGTAGTGTGTAGTTCCAGTAGTTAGCTACATGGTAAAACAGTAGTCTGTAGTTCCAGTAGTTAGCTACACCGCTACATGGTAAAACAGTAGTGTGTAGTTCCAGTAGTTAGCTACACCGCTACATGGTAAAACAGTAGTGTGCAGTTCCAGTAGTTAGCTACACCGCTACATGGTAAAACAGTAGTGTGTAGTTCCGGTAGTTAGCTACACCGCTACATGGTAAAACAGTAGTGTGTAGTTCCAGTAGTTAGCTACAACGCTACATGGTAAAACAGTAGTGTGTAGTTCCAGTAGTTAGCTACATCGCTACATGGTAAAACAGTAGTGTGTAGTTCCAGTAGTTAGCTACACCGCTACATGGTAAAACAGTAGTGTGTAGTTCCAGTAGTTAGCTACATTGCTACATGGTAAAACAGTAGTGTGTAGTTCCAGTAGTTAGCTACATCGCTACATGGTAAAACAGTAGTGTGTAGTTTAGTAGTTAGCTACACCGCTACATGGTAAAACAGTAGTGTGTAGTTCCAGTAACTAGCTACATGGTAAAACAGTAGTGTGTAGTTCCAGTAGTTAGCTACACCGCTACATGGTAAAACAGTAGTGTGTAGTTCCAGTAACTAGCTACACCGCTACATGGTAAAACAGTAGTGTGTAGTTCCAGTAGTTAGCTACATTGCTACATGGTAAAACAGTAGTGTGTAGTTCCAGTAGTTAGCTACATCGCTACATGGTAAAACAGTAGTGTGTAGTTTAGTAGTTAGCTACACCGCTACATGGTAAAACAGTAGTGTGTAGTTCCAGTAACTAGCTACACCGCTACATGGTAAAACAGTAGTGTGTAGTTCCAGTAGTTAGCTACATCGCTACATGGTAAAACAGTAGTGTGTAGTTCCAGTAGTTAGCTACACCGCTACATGGTAAAACAGTAGTGTGTAGTTCCAGTAGTTAGCTACACCGCTACATGATAAAACAGTAGTGTGTAGTTCCAGTAGTTAGCTACACCGCTACATGGTAAAACAGTAGTGTGTAGTTCCAGTAGTTAGCTACACCGCTACATGGTAAAACAGTAGTGTGTAGTTCCAGTAGTTAGCTACATGGTAAAACAGTAGTGTGTAGTTCCAGTAGTTAGCTACATGGTAAAACAGTAGTGTGTAGATCCAGTAGTTAGCTACACCGCTACATGATAAAACAGTAGTGTGTAGTTCCAGTAGTTAGCTACACCGCTACATGGTAAAACAGTAGTGTGTAGTTCCAGTAGTTAGCTACACCGCTACATGGTAAAACAGTAGTGTGTAGTTCCAGTAGTTAGCTACATGGTAAAACAGTAGTGTGTAGTTCCAGTAGTTAGCTACATGGTAAAACAGTAGTGTGTAGTTCCACTAGTTAGCTACACCGCTACATGGTAAAACAGTAGTGTGTAGTTCCAGTAGTTAGCTACACCGCTACATGGTAAAACAGTAGTGTGTAGTTCCAGTAGTTAGCTACACCGCTACATGGTAAAACAGTAGTCTGTAGTTCCAGTAGTTAGCTACACCGCTACATGGTAAAACAGTAGTCTGTAGTTCCAGTAGTTAGCTACACCGCTACATGGTAAAACAGTAGTGTGTAGATCCAGTAGTTAGCTACACCACTACATGGTAAAACAGTAGTGTGTAGTTCCAGTAGTTAGCTACACCGCTACATGGTAAAACAGTAGTGTGTAGTTCCAGTAGTTAGCTACACCGCTACATGGTAAAACAGTAGTGTGTAGTTCCAGTAGTTAGCTACACCGCTACATGGTAAAACAGTAGTGTGTAGTTCCAGTAGTTAGCTACACCGCTACATGGTAAAACAGTAGTGTGTAGTTCCAGTAGTTAGCTACACCGCTACATGGTAAAACAGTAGTGTGTAGTTCCACTAGTTAGCTACACCGCTACATGGTAAAACAGTAGTGTGTAGTTCCACTAGTTAGCTACACCACTACATGGTAAAACAGTAGTGTGTAGTTCCACTAGTTAGCTACACCGCTACATGGTAAAACAGTAGTGTGTAGTTCCACTAGTTAGCTACACCACTACATGGTAAAACAGTAGTGTGTAGTTCCACTAGTTAGCTACACCACTACATGGTAAAACAGTAGTGTGTAGTTCCACTAGTTAGCTACACCGCTACATGGTAAAACAGTAGTGTGTAGTTCCAGTAGTTAGCTACACCGCTACATGGTAAACAGTAGTGTGTAGTTCCAGTAGTTAGCTACACCGCTACATGACAAAAAAGTAGTCCATTTGAATGTAGTTCAACTACCACCAAGCTACTGCGAAATGTAGTTAACTGACTAGTTGTACTACATTTAGTTCCCTACTCCTGAACACTGAACACTCACACGCCAGCGACACACACACAATACATGGCTGGTCATTGAAAACCCCACTCTCATCATTGACGGCCATTAGAGATAGAGCTGATAGTGTAGCTGGGTCTTGATCCTGCCCTATTATCAAGACCCATAACAGAGCACAGAGTTATGCCCCCCCCCCCCTCTCCCCCCGTCTCTTTCTCCATACCTCCCTCTTCCTCTCCCTCCCTTCACCGGGTCATTTCAAAGCAACAGCTGTGTTCATCGCTCTCCTCTCTAGTTCCATTACTAACGGGGGAAAATGGGCAGCCATGATTTTCTTCTAAAGAACAAATCCCTTTAATTAGGGTCACTGTCACCCTGCCCGAGGTAAAGATCCTCCCTGTTCTCTGTTCTTGTTTGCCAGGTAAAAATATTAATTAAATTGGTTGCTAATTAACCTTGTGTTCATTTAACATAAATATGTCTCCATGAATTTAAATGTGGAGGCTTGAGGGATTGAAGGTTTGGGAGATTGGATGGTTGGAGGCTTTGGGGATTGGAGGGCTGGAGGCTTGAGAGATTGGAGGCTTGGGAGATTGGAGGGTTGGGAGATTGGAGGCTTGGGAGATTGGAGGGTTGGGAGATTGGAGGCTTGGGAGATTGGAGGCTTGGGAGATTGGAGGCTTGGGAGATAGGAGGGTTGGGAGATTGGAGGGTTGGGAGATTGGAGGCTTGGGAGATTGGAGGCTTGGGAGATTGGAGGCTTGGGAGATTGGAGGGTTGGGAGATTGGAGGGCTGGAGGGTCGTGGGGTCGTGGACCAGCAGTTGTTATTGTTATTACAATCTTGACAGGAATGCCCAATGCTGTATGGTGATTGGTTGTTATCTATTCCAGAAATCTAGCCAATCAAAACGTCCAGTCAAGATGTTACCGTATGATTGGAGATGGGAGATTAAGATGGCAGGATGGAACATTTCAAAGGATTTTAAGGGGATATTTCTAGACGTGGATATGAATAAATTAGGTCTCTTATCAGACTGATGATATCAAACAGGGCTAACACACGCAGCAGAAGAAACTAGCCTCTCACGCTCACTCCAAAACCTTTTGCATTATGCACGCTTATAAAAAAGACTGAGGCTGTGTCCCACATAGTTCCCTATTCCCTATATAGTACACTACTGTAACAGAAATATAGAAATATCCCTTTAAATCCTTTGAAATGTTTCATCCTGCCATCTTAATCTCCCATCTGCAATTATACGGTAACATCTTGACTGGACGTTTTGATTGGCTAGATTTCTAGAATAGATAACAACCAATCACCATACAGCATTGGGCATATATTATAAAAAGACTGTGAGGCTGTGTCCCACATAGTTCCCTATTCCCTATATAGTACACTACTTTAGACCAGCACCCATATGACCCATGTGACGGTCATGGAGGTGATACATGACATTAGAATATAACCAAAGGGACTCCATGAAGGTGGGAGCACAAGTCCTTCACAACCCCTCAGCAGGTTGGGCCAATAGTCTGAGACACAGAGAAGAAAGGAGTCCATTTTGGGGATGATAATGACATGCTGGTAAAATGGTCAAATGGCCTCAGCAGTACAGTAATTGCGGAGGCTTTCAGGCCTGCTGGCATCTCTCCTGTCAAGTATTTACAACTTTCTGTATTTCATGCTGGAGCTTATCAAATATAAAACACATGGCTGGCTACTCCTGCAGCCTGGTAGCCTGGCTGTGGGATGGACTGAGACGGAGTTTAAATATTGTTTCACCTTCCTGCAGCCTGGCAACCTGGCTTTGGGATGGATTGAGATGGAGGCTGAATCCTGATTGGCCCTCCTGCAGCCTGGCAGCCTGGCTTTGGGATGGACTGAGACGGAGGCTGTATCCTGATTGGACCTCCTGCAGCCTGGCTGTTTGATGGACTGAGACGGAGGCTGTATCCTGACTGGACCTCCTGCAGCCTGGCTGTTTGATGGACTGAGACGGAGGCTGTATCCTGATTGGACCTCCTGCAGCCTGGCTGTGGGATGGACTGAGACGGAGGCTGTATCCTGATTGGCCCTCCTGCAGCCTGGTAGCCTGGCTGTGGGATGGACTGAGACGGAGGCTGTATCCTGATTGGACCTCCTGCAGCCTGGCTGTTTGATGG
Organism: Salvelinus alpinus; assembly: GCF_045679555.1. NCBI lineage: Eukaryota > Metazoa > Chordata > Actinopteri > Salmoniformes > Salmonidae > Salvelinus > Salvelinus alpinus. Next base: position 10,930,730 of record NC_092096.1, on the reverse strand, counting down.
ACTGAGACGGAGGCTGTATCCTGATTGGACCTCCTGCAGCCTGGCTGTTTGATGGACTGAGACGGAGGCTGTATCCTGATTGGACCTCCTCGGCACTGGCTGACTTCAGTCCCAAAAATAACGTTTAATTTAGAGAGGTGGTTGGGGAGTCAGAAGAACGCCATGTTTCTGCCTCAGCTCTCTAAATCCCTGCAGTGATGAGCATCAGAGAGGTGGATCATATAACATGGGTTGTTGGACCCGCGGTGAACGACTCTTAAACTAAACTGACAACCACATGCACTTGTATGAGCAACATACAGTCTGCTCTCTTTCCATCTGTTACAGACATGACAGAGACTGTTACAGACATGCCAGAGACTGGTACAGACATGACAGAGGCTGTTACAGACATGAGAGAGGCTGTTACAGACATGACAGAGGCTGTTACAGACATGAGAGAGGCTGTTACAGACATGACAGAGACTGTTACAGACATGAGAGAGGCTGTTACAGACATGACGGAGACTGTTACAGACATGACAGAGGCTGGTACAGACATGACAGAGGCTGGTACAGACATGACAGAGACTGTTACAGACATGACAGAGGCTGGTACAGACATGACAGAGGCTGGTACAGACATGACAGAGGCTGTTACAGACATGAGAGAGGCTGTTACAGACATGACAGAGACTGTTACAGACATGACAGAGGCTGTTACAGACATGAGAGGCTGTTACAGACATGAGAGAGGCTGTTACAGACATGAGAGAGGCTGTTACAGACATGAGAGAGGCTGTTACAGACATGAGAGAGGCTGTTACAGACATGACAGAGGCTGTTACAGACATGACAGAGGCTGTTACAGACATGACAGAGGCTGTTACAGACATGAGAGAGGCTGTTACAGACATGAGAGAGGCTGGTACAGACATGAGAGGCTGTTGGAAGAGTAAAAGACGACAACTCTACCTGCCCTGAACAGATAAAGGTGTGTGTGTGTGTGTGTGTGTGTGTGTGTGTGTGTGTGTGTGTGTGTGTGTGTGTGTGTGTGTGTGTGTGTGTGTGTGTGTGTGTGTGTGTGTGTGTGTGTGTGTGTGCCAATCTGTTAGCAACAGCTATGAGGAATAGCTAGCAGCCAGAATAGAGGAGTGCCGTAGTGAACAAGTGTAAAGAGCCATGATGAATGAGTTTGATCACGTCACCATGGCTACTATCCACCTAGCTGCCATTATGAAACACCATACTGCGCAGGTTGTGGGGTATCATCTTCCTGTGTGTGTGTGTGTGTGTGTGTGTGTGTGTGTGTGTGTGTGTGTGTGTGTGTGTGTGTGTGTGTGTGTGTGTGTGTAGCTGACCATCTGTCGCAGAGTGGGAGCCTGTAGGTAATTTGCACATCAGGGGCGGTAAGCATCCCAGCATGCTTTGGGAGAATGAGTAGAACGACGTAGGGGCGTTCGCCACTCTCTGATTCACCGGCTTTTAGTTCCTGGAGTTAAAGTTTATTATAATATACCTGTTATATTACTACTGCCTTCTGACAGGACATCTGAGGGTCCAGGGATCTATTCATTAGGACATCTGAGGGTCCAGGGTTCTATTCATTAGGACATCTGAGGGTCCAGGGTTCTATTCATTAGGACATCTGAGGGTCCAGGGTTCTATTCATTAGGACATCTGAGGGTCCAGGGATCTATTCATAAGGACATCTGAGGGCCCAGGGTTCTATTCATTAGGACATCTGAGGGCCCAGGGTTCTATTCATTAGGACATCTGAGGGGCCAGGGTCCTATTCATTAGGACATCTGAGGGTCCAGGGTTCTATTCATTAGGACATCTGAGGGTCCAGGGTTCTATTCATTAGGACATCTGATGGTCCAGGGTTCTATTCATTAGGACATCTGAGGGCCCAGGGTTCTATTCATTAGGACATCTGAGGGTCCAGGGTTCTATTCATTAGGACATCTGAGGGTCCAGGGTTCTATTCATTAGGACATCTGAGGGTCCAGGGTTCTATTCATTAGGACATCTGAGGGTCCAGGGTTCTATTCATTAGGACATCTGAGGGCCCAGGGTTCTATTCATTAGGACATCTGAGGGCCCAGGGTTCTATTCATTAGGACATCTGAGGGTCCAGGGTTCTATTCATTAGGACATCTGATGGTCCAGGGTTCTATTCATTAGGACATCTGAGGGTCCAGGGTTCTATTCATTAGGACATCTGAGGGTCCAGGGATCTATTCATTAGGACATCTGAGGGCCCAGGGTTCTATTCATTAGGACATCTGAGGGTCCAGGGTTCTATTCATTAGGACATCTGAGGGCCCAGGGTTCTATTCATTAGGACATCTGAGGGGCCAGGGTCCTATTCATTAGGACATCTGAGGGTCCAGGGTTCTATTCATTAGGACATCTGAGGGTCCAGGGTTCTATTCATTAGGACATCTGAGGGTCCAGGGTTCTATTCATTAGGACATCTGAGGGTCCAGGGTTCTATTCATTAGGACATCTGAGGGCCCAGGGTTCTATTCATTAGGACATCTGAGGGTCCAGGGTTCTATTCATTAGGACATCTGAGGGTCCAGGGTTCTATTCATTAGGACATCTGAGGGTCCAGGGATCTATTCATTAGGACATCTGAGGGCCCAGGGTTCTATTCATTAGGACATCTGAGGGCCCAGGGTTCTATTCATTAGGACATCTGAGGGGCCAGGGTCCTATTCATTAGGACATCTGAGGGTCCAGGGTTCTATTCATTAGGACATCTGAGGGTCCAGGGTTCTATTCATTAGGACATCTGAGGGTCCAGGGTTCTATTCATTAGGACATCTGAGGGTCCAGGGTTCTATTCATTAGGACATCTGAGGGCCCAGGGTTCTATTCATTAGGACAACTGAGGGTCCAGGGTTCTATTCATTAGGACATCTGAGGGTCCAGGGTTCTATTTATTAGGACATCTGAGGGTCCAGGGTTCTATTCATTAGGACATCTGAGGGTCCAGGGTTCTATTCATTAGGACATCTGAGGGTCCAGGGTTCTATTTATTAGGACATCTGAGGGTCCAGGGTTCTATTCATTAGGGTACACAAAAGAAAATGTTTGGCAAAAGAATGATAAAAATGACTGTTTCTTGTTAGACACGTGCAGGTTGTCCCTCCATGTTTCAGTGAGGTTTCTTCCATGTGGTGCCTAATGAAGACAACCCAGGAGTCTAGTGACAGTAGTTCCCTCATTAGAGAGCACGACCATGTTACCCTGCAGAAGCCAACTGTACTGTGGGAATACACTGGTTCTGATATTACCATGTTACCCTGCAGAACCCAACTGTACTGTGGAAATACACTGGTTCTGATACTACCATGTTATCTGCAGAACCCAACTGTACTGTGGGAATACACTGGTTCTGATACTACCATGTTATCCTGTAGAACCCATCTGTACTGTGGGAATACACTGGTTCTGATATTACCATGTTATCCTGCAGAACCCAACTGTACTGGGGGAATACACTGGTTCTGATATTACCATGTTACCCTGCAGTACCCAACTGTACTGTGGGAATACACTGGTTCTGATATTACCATGTTATCCTGCAGAACCCAACTGTACTGTGGGAATACACTGGTTCTGATATTATCATGTTATCCTGTAGAACCCAACTGTACTGTGGGAATACACTGGTTCTGATATTACCATGTTACCCTGCAGAACCCAACTGTACTGTGGGAATACACTGGTTCTGATACTACCATGTCACCCTGCAGAACCCAACTGTACTGTGGGAATACACTGGTTCTGATATTACCATGTTACCCTGCAGAACCCAACTGTACTGTGGGAATACACTGGTTCTGATATTACCATGTTATCCTGCAGAACCCAACTGTACTGTGGGAATACACTGGTTCTGATATTATCATGTTATCCTGTAGAACCCAACTGTACTGTGGGAATACACTGGTTCTGATATTACCATGTTATCCTGCAGAACCCAACTGTACTGTGGGAATACACTGGTTCTGATACTACCATGTTATCCTGCATAACCCAACTGTACTGTGGGAATACACTGGTTCTGATAGTACCATGTTATCCTGCAGAACCCAACTGTACTGTGGGAATACACTGGTTCTGATATTACCATGTTATCCTGCAGAACCCAACTGTACTGTGGGAATACACTGGTTCTGATATTACCATGTTACCCTGTAGAACCCAACTGTACTGTGGGAATACACTGGTTCTGATATTACCATGTTACCTTGCAGAACCCAACTGTACTGTGGGAATACACTGGTTCTGATATTACCATGTTACCTGCAGAACCCAACTGTACTGTGGGAATACACTGGTTCTGATACTACCATGTTACCCTGCAGAACCCAACTGTACTGTGGGAATACACTGGTTCTGATATTACCATGTTACCTGCAGAACCCAACTGTACTGTGGGAATACACTGGTTCTGATATTACCATGTTACCCTGCAGAACCCATCTGTACTGTGGGAATACACTGGTTCTGATATTACCATGTTACCCTGCAGAACCCATCTGTACTGTGGAAATACACTGGTTCTGATATTACCATGTTATCCTGCAGAACCCAACTGTACTGTGGGAATACACTGGTTCTGATATTACCATGTTACCCTGCAGAACCCAACTGTACTGTGGGAATACACTGGTTCTGATATTACCATGTTACCTGTAGAACCCAACTGTACTGTGGGAATACACTGGTTCTGATACTACCATGTTATCCTGCAGAACCCAACTGTACTGTGGGAATACACTGGTTCTGATATTACCATGTTACCCTGCAGAACCCAACTGTACTGTGAGAATACACTGGTTCTGATACTACCATGTTATCCTGCAGAACCCAACTGTACTGTGGGCATATTTTTATTTTGTATTTAACGAGGCAAGTCAGTTAAGAACTAATTCTTATTTACAATGACGGCCTACCGGGGAACAATGACTTGTTCAGGGACAGAACTACAGATTTTTATCTTGTCAGCTCAGAAATTCAATTCAGTAACCTCCTGGTTACTGGCCCTCTAACCACTAGGCTACCTGCCTCTAACCACTAGGATACCTGCCTCTAATCAATAGGCTACTTGCCTCTAACCACTAGGCTACCTGCCTCTAACCAATAGGCTACTTGCCTCTAACCACTAGGCTACCTGCCTCTAACCACTAGGTCACCTGCCTCTAACCACTAGGCTACCTGCCTCTAACCACTAGGCTACCTGCCTCCTCTAACCACTAGGCTACCTGCCTCCTCTAACCACTAGGCTACCTGCCTCTAACCACTAGGCTACTTGCCTCTAACCACTAGGCTACCTGCCTCCTCTAACCACTAGGCGACCTGCCTCCTCTAACCACTAGGCTACCTGCCTCCTCTAACCACTAGGCTACCTGCCTCCTCTAACCACTAGGCTACCTGCCTCTAACCACTAGGCTACCTGCCTCTAACCACTAGGCTACCTGCCGCCCCTACTGAGTGGGCGTATTCTTGGAATTTCTTAACGTGGGTCCAAAATGGCAACCTATGCCCTATATAATCCCTATGGGCCACGGTCAAAAGTAGCGCACTGCATAGGGAATAGTGTGTCTTTTAGGATGCACATTACATTCTTCTGTCTTTCCTTGGCTGCTTACTCAGTCACTGTCCTGTCACTGTCCTGTCCTGTCACTGTTCTGTCACTGTCCTGTCCTGTCACTGTCACTGTCACTGTCACTGTCCTATCCTGTCCTGTCCTGTCCTGTCCTGTCACTGTCCTGTCACTGTCCTGTCCTGTCACTGTCCGGTCCTGTCCTGTCACTGTCCTGTCCTGTCACTGTCCTGTCCTGTCACTGTCCTGTCCTGTCCTGTCACTGTCCTGTCCTTTCACTGTCCTGTCCTGTCCTGTCCCTTCACTGTCATTTCACTGTCCTGTCCTGTCCTGTCCTGTCCTTTCACTGTCCTGTCCTGTCCTTTCACTGTCCTGTCCTTTCACTGTCCTGTCCTGTCCTGTCCTTTCACTGTCCTGTCCTGTCCTTTCACTGTCCTGTCCTTTCACTGTCCTGTCCTGTCCTGTCCTTTCACTGTCCTGTCCTGTCCTGTCCTTTCACTGTCTTGTCCTGTCCTGTCCTGTCCTTTCACTGTCCTGTCCTTTCACTGTCCTGTCCTGTCCTGTCACTGTCCTGTCCTTTCACTGTCCTGTCCTGTCCTTTCACTGTCCTGTCCTTTCACTGTCATGTCCTGTCCTGTCCTTTCACTGTCCTGTCCTGTCCTGTCCTGTCACTGTCCTGTCCTGTCACTGTCCTGTCCTGTCCTTTCACTGTCACTGTCCTGTCACTGTCCTGTCCTGTCACTGTCCTGTCATGTCCTTTCACTGTCCTGTCACTGTCCTGTCCTGTCCTGTCACTGTCCTGTCATGTCCTGTCCTTTCACTGTCCTGTCCTGTCACTGTCCTGTCCTGTCACTGTCCTGTCCTGTCCTGTCACTGTCCTGTCCTGTCCTGTCCTGTCACTGTCCTGTCATGTCACTGTCCTGTCCTGTCACTGTCCTGTCCTGTCACTGTCCTGTCCTGTCCTGTCACTGTCCTGTCACTGTCCTGTCCTGTCACTGTCCTGTCCTGTCACTGTCCTGTCCTGTCCTGTCACTGTCCTGTCCTGTCACTGTCCTGTCCTGTCACTGTCCTGTCACTGTCCTGTCACTGTCCTGTCCTGTCACTGTCACTGTCCTGTCACTGTCCTGTCACTGTCCTGTCCTGTCCTGTCTTGTCACTGTCCTGTCCTTTCACTGTCCTTTCACTGTCCTGTCCTATCCTGTCACTGTCCTGTCCTGTCCTGTCCTTTCACTGTCCTGTCCTGTCACTGTCCTGTCCTGTCCTTTCACTGTCCTGTCCTTTCACTGTCCTGTCCTGTCCTGTCACTGTCCTGTCCTTTCACTGTCCTGTCCTGTCACTGTCACTGTCCTGTCCTTTCACTGTCCTGTCCTGTCCTTTCACTGTCCTGTCCTGTCACTGTCCTGTCCTGTCACTGTCCTGTCCTGTCACTGTCCTGTCCTGTCCTTTCACTGTCACTGTCACTGTCCTGTCACTGTCCTGTCCTGTCACTGTCCTGTCCTGTCACTGTCCTGTCCTGTCCTGTCCTGTCCTTTCACTGTCCTGTCACTGTCCTGTCCTGTCACTGTCCTGTCCTGTCCTGTCCTTTCACTGTCCTGTCCTGTCACTGTCCTGTCCTGTCACTGTCCTGTCCTGTCACTGTCCTGTCCTGTCCTTTCACTGTCACTGTCCTGTCACTGTCCTGTCCTGTCACTGTCCTGTCCTGTCCTGTCACTGTCCTGTCCTGTCCTGTTCTTTCACTGTCCTGTCACTGTCCTGTCCTGTCACTGTCCTGTCCTGTCCTGTCCTGTCCTTTCACTGTCCTGTCCTGTCACTGTCCTGTCCTGTCACTGTCCTGTCCTGTCACTGTCCTGTCCTGTCCTTTCACTGTCCTGTCCTGTCACTGTCCTGTCCTGTCACTGTCCTGTCCTGTCCTGTCCTGTCCTGTCACTGTCCTGTCACTGTCCTGTCACTGTCCTGTCACTGTCCTGTCCTGTCACTGTCCTGTCACTGTCCTGTCCTGTCACTGTCCTGTCACTGTCCTGTCACTGTCCTGTCCTGTCCTGTCCTGTCCTTTCACTGTCCTGTCCTGTCCTGTCCTGTCCTTTCACTGTCCTGTCCTGTCCTGTCCTTTCACTGTCCTGTCCTTTCACTGTCCTGTCCTGTCCTGTCCTTTCACTGTCCTGTCCTTTCACTGTCCTGTCCTTTCACTGTCTTGTCCTGTCCTGTCCTTTCACTGTCCTGTCCTTTCACTGTCCTGTCCTGTCCTTTCACTGTCCTGTCCTGTCCTTTCACTGTCCTGTCCTTTCACTGTCCTGTCCTGTCCTGTCCTGTCACTGTCACTGTCCTGTCACTGTCCTGTCCTGTCCTTTCACTGTCACTGTCCTGTCACTGTCCTGTCCTGTCACTGTCCTGTCCTGTCCTTTCACTGTCCTGTCCTGTCACTGTCCTGTCACTGTCCTGTCCTGTCACTGTCCTGTCATGTCCTGTCCTGTCCTTTCACTGTCCTGTCCTGTCACTGTCCTGTCCTGTCCTGTCACTGTCCTGTCCTGTCCTGTCACTGTCCTGTCCTGTCACTGTCCTGTCCTGTCACTGTCCTGTCCTGTCACTGTCCTGTCCTGTCCTGTCACTGTCCTGTCACTGTCCTGTCCTGTCACTGTCCTGTCCTGTCACTGTCCTGTCCTGTCCTGTCACTGTCCTGTCCTGTCACTGTCACTGTCCTGTCACTGTCAATGTCCTGTCCTGTCACTGTCCTGTCCTGTCACTGTCCTGTCCTGTCACTGTCCTGTCCTGTCACTGTCCTGTCACTGTCCTGTCACTGTCCTGTCACTGTCCTGTCACTGTCCTGTCTTGTCACTGTCCTGTCCTTTCACTGTCCTTTCACTGTCCTGTCCTGTCCTGTCACTGTCCTGTCCTGTCCTTTCACTGTCCTGTCCTGTCACTGTCCTGTCCTGTCCTGTCCTGTCACTGTCCTGTCCTTTCACTGTCCTGTCCTGTCACTGTCCTGTCCTTTCACTGTCCTGTCCTGTCCTTTCACTGTCCTGTCCTTTCACTGTCCTGTCCTGTCCTTTCACTGTCCTGTCCTGTCACTGTCCTGTCCTGTCACTGTCCTGTCCTGTCCTTTCACTGTCACTGTCCTGTCACTGTCCTGTCCTGTCACTGTCCTGTCCTCTCACTGTCCTGTCACTGTCCTGTCCTGTCACTGTCCTGTCCTGTCCTGTCCTTTCACTGTCCTGTCACTGTCCTGTCCTGTCACTGTCCTGTCCTGTCCTGTCCTTTCACTGTCCTGTCCTGTCACTGTCCTGTCCTGTCACTGTCCTGTCCTTTCACTGTCCTGTCCTGTCACTGTCCTGTCCTGTCACTGTCCTGTCCTGTCACTGTCCTGTCCTGTCACTGTCCTGTCCTGTCCTGTCACTGTCCTGTCACTGTCCTGTCACTGTCCTGTCACTGTCCTGTCCTGTCACTGTCCTGTCACTGTCCTGTCCTGTCATTGTCCTGTCACTGTCCTGTCACTGTCCTGTCCTGTCCTGTCCTGTCCTGTCACTGTTCTGTCCTGTCCTGTCACTGTCCTGTCCTGTCACTGTCCTGTCACTGTTCTGTCCTGTCCTGTCACTGTCCTGTCCTGTCACTGTCCTGTCCTGTCCTGTCACTGTCCTGTCCTGTCCTGTCACTGTCCTGTCCTGTCACTGTCCTGTCCTGTCACTGTCCTGTCCTGTCCTGTCACTGTCCTGTCACTGTCCTGTCCTGTCCTGTCACTGTCCTGTCCTGTCCTGTCACTGTCCTGTCCTGTCACTGTCCTGTCCTGTCACTGTCCTGTCCTGTCACTGTCCTGTCCTGTCACTGTCCTGTCACTGTCCTGTCCTGTCCTGTCACTGTCCTGTCACTGTCCTGTCCTGTCACTGTCCTGTCCTGTCACTGTCCTGTCCTGTCACTGTCCTGTCCTGTCACTGTCCTGTCCTTTCACTGTCCTGTCCTGTCCTGTCATTGTCCTGTCCTGTCCTGTCACTGTCCTGTCCTGTGTTTCACTGAGCTGGCAGGACTCATCCAGAACATGGTCATGTAAACCCTATAACAATAATCATTCAGCCGTGCAGTAGTCCCCAATGGCACCCTTCTTTTGATCAGGGCCAATAGGGCTCAGGTCAAAAGTAGTGCACTATATAGGGAATAGGGTGCCAGTTGGGATGGATTCCTAGGTTGAGTTCAGTTCTGCCTTCTAATGAATATCCCTCAGTCCTCTAAAACATTGGCTGTGTCCCAAAAGCCTCCTATTCCCTACCCTTATGGACCCTGGTCAAAAGTAGTGCACTATATAGGGAATAGGGCACCATTTGACTATGCACCGGGGGGGAATGAAAGTGTGAAATCCTCCCTGTTCATCTCTACAGAGAGTGTGACGAGCAACATTATGATGTCCATAGATCAGCTACCGGCTATTACAGCAGAGTTAATCAAGTGGAGCGTTTATCATGTTGGGTTATGCATAAATCTAAGTTGAACTTTGTTTCAGAGAATAGTAGCCTACAGACAAATGTTCACTTCTATTTCTCTACCTTTCTGTTTGTAGCAGACCACGATCCAATCTCCAACTCGGGGCAATTACCAAATATAATACGATACCTTTTCAACAAGAGAGCAAATATGTTCCAATAACAATTTTCACTTTGTCACTCAGCACACCACACGAGGCACCGGCAGACTGACATTTGCATTTCTGGGGGGGCTGAGAGAGAGAGAGAGCGAGAGAGCGAGAGAGCGAGAGAGCGAGAGAGAGAGCGAGAGAGAGAGAGAGAGAGAGAGAGAGAAAGAGAGAGAGAGAGAGAGAGAGAGAGAGAGAGAGAGAGAGAGAGAGAGAGAGAGAGAGAGAGAGAGAGAGAAAGAGAGAGAGAGAAAGAGAGAGAGAGAGAAAGAGAGAAACTGGGGAACCGTTAATAGGATTTTAAAATGGGAATTAGCATTTTGCATATCCCTCTCCAACACTTTGACAGGATTTTCCAATTTGGATGAAAATGCAATGCGATTCAAGCTTGGTTCTTTATGAGTTCCCGGGGATCTGGTTCCAGCTATTTGGCCCGTGACGACCAGCATGGCACGAGTCACACCCATCAGATACTTTATGCCCACTAGAAGGGAGGGAATGGGGAGATGCCATTTAGAGAGAGGAGGAGGGTACACTGACACCAATGCCAACCTCACGTGTGCCATCTTGTGCCACCACGGGTATCAACCATGACAGCAACAACAACAAGATATTGGTAGAAGATTGTCATCATTTTCTACAATGTATCTGTTGAAATGTTACATGTAGCAAGATACTTTGTCTGTTACGGCATAAAACGTTGACCGTTTTGTGGGGACACTGGAACGTCACTGAAGGATTGTCCAACAGAGATTTGGGGGACACTGGAACGTCACTGAAGGATTGTCCAACAGAGATTTGGGGGACACTGGAACGTCACTGAAGGATTGTCCAACAGAGATTTGGGGGACACTGGAACGTCACTGAAAGATTGTCCAACAGAGATTTGGGGGACACTGGAACGTCACTGAAAGATTGTCCAACAGAGATTTGGGGGACACTGGAACGTCACTGAAAGATTGTCCAACAGAGATTTGGGGACACTGGAACGTCACTGAAAGATTGTCCAACAGAGATTTGGGGGACACTGGAACGTCACTGAAAGATTGTCCAACAGAGACATGGGGACACTAGAACGTCACTGAAAGATGTCCAACAGAGACATGGGGACACTAGAACGTCACTGAAAGATTGTCCAACAGAGATTTGGGGGACACTGGAACGTCACTGAAGGATTGTCCAACAGAGATTTGGGGGACACTGGAACGTCACTGAAAGATTGTCATCCCTCTGAGGATCAGGGAGGAAACTCTCTCCAGACTGGATGGTAAACTAACCATCCCTTCATCTTGAGTTGGCACTAAAATAGGATGTTATTTTCCTCTATACTCTGTTTTTCTCCAGCAGACAGAAGCTGAATCAAAGTGTTTGATCTCTCTGCCTTCAATCCCAGTCTGTGTTACAGTGGAGAGAGCTGTGATACTTCTCCATAGAACTGTTTTTTAAAAGAGCTCACATCTAAAGATGACAAAACAGCCTTTGAAAATCCCAATGGATTGAAGTTACGGGAACACCTTAACCGTGAAGTATTGCACTTTATATCCTGAATGCTGATTGGTTGAAGCCGCATTCCAACCGGTGTCTAAATCTATGATGTTAAAATGCCTATTTACTCTGTTGCATCTGACTGCTGCAGTCTCATCAGCCCAGCCAGGCAATTTATGAACTTGATCTCCGCTATAAAAAGCATCTGGACATTATCTCACATTCCTTTCAGACTAACATTTAGTTTTCAACAGTGGAGATTTGTATAAAACCTTCCTGTCTGTCTCTCCGACATTTACAACATTGTTTCAACATTCAAATTCTATCTCCAGCTGTCCCACGGTAATGAACGTGTCGAGAGTCGGGACGAGACAGACTGGTAGGCAGTGTTTCTCAGCCAGTTGACATAATGAAATAGCTGGCATCCTTTTATGGATAGACAGTTGAAGTCGGAGGTTTACATACACCTTAGCCAAATACATTTAAACTCAGTTTTTCACAATTTCTGACATTTAATCCTAGTAAAAATTCCCTGTTTTAGGTCAGTTAGGATCAACACTTTATTTTAAGAATGTGAAATGTCAGAATAATATTGGAGAGAATTATTTGAGCTTTTATTTCTTTCATCACATTCCCAGTTGGTCAGAAGTTTACATACTGTAACGGTTTTCTTCCAGGGGTGAAGGAGAGGACCAAAGTGCAGCGCGGCTAGTGTTAAACATGTTTAATAACGAACAAGTGAAACACTACAAACAACAATACAAAATAACAAATGTGCAAAAACCGAGACAGACCTATCTGGTGCAGACAATCACAGAGACAGGAAACAAACACCCACAAAATCCCAACACAAAACAAGCCTCCTATATATGATTCTCAATCAGGGACAACGATTACCATCTGCCTCTGATTGAGAACCATATTAGGCTGGACATAGAAACAGACAAACTAGACACACAACCTAGAATTCCCACCCAGCTCACGTCCTGACCAACACTAAACAAGCAAAACACATAATAACTCTGGTCAGGATGTTACACATACACTCAGTTAGTATTTGGTAGCATTGCCTTTAAATTGTTTAACTTGGGTCAAACGTTTCGGGTAGCCTTCCACAAGCTTCCCACAATAAGTTGGGTGAATTGTGGCCCATTCCTCCTGACAGAGCTGGTGTAACTGAGTCAGGTTTGTAGGCCTCCTTGCTCTCCCAAGCTTTTTCAGTTTTGCCCACACATTTTCTATAGGATTGAGGTCAGGGCTTCGTGATGGCCACTCCAATATCTTGACTTTGTTGTCCTTAAGCCATTTTGCCACAACTTTGGAAGTATGCTTGGGTTCATTGTCCATTTGGAAGACCCATTTGTGACCAAGCTTTAACTTCCTGACTGATGTCTTGTGATGTTGCTTCAATATATCCACATAATTTTCATCACTCATGATGCCATCTATTTTGTGAAGTGCACCTGTCCCTCCTGCAGCAAAGCACCCTCACAATATGATGCTGCCACCCCCGTGCTTCACGGTTGGGATGGTGTTCTTCGGCTTGCAAGCCTCCCCCTTTTTCCTCCAAACATAACGATGGTCATTATGGCCAAACAGTTCTATTTTCGTTTCATCAGACCAGAGGACATTTCTCCAAATAGTACGATCTTTGTACCCATGTGCAGTTGCAAACCGTAGTCTGGCTTTTTTATGGCGGTTTTGGAGCAGTGGCTTCTTCCTTGCTGTGCGGCCTTTCAGGTTATGTCGATATAGGACTCATTTTACTGTGGGTATAGATACTTTTGTACCTGTTTCCTCCAGCATCTTCACAAGGTCCTTTGCTGTTGTTCTGCGATTGATTCGCACTTTTCGCACCAAAGTGTCTAGGAGACAGAACGCATCTCCTTCCTGAGCGGTATGGCGGCTGCGTGGTCCCATGGTGTTTATACTTGCGTACTATTGTTTGTACAGATGAACGTGGTACCTTCAGGCGTTTGGAAATTGCTCCCAAGGATGAACCAGACTTGTGGAGGTCTACAATTTTCTTCTGAGGTCTTGGCTGATTTCTTTTGATTTTCCCATGATGTCAAGCAAAGAGGCACTGAGTTTGAAGGTAGGCCTTGAAATACATCCACAGGTTCTGACCCACTGGAATTGTGATACAGTGAATTATAAGTGAAATAATCTGCCTGTAAACAATTGTTAGAAAAATGACTTGCGTCATGCACAAAGTAGATGTCCTAACCGACTTGCCAAAACTATAGTTTTTTAACAAGAAATTTGTGGAGTGGTTGAAAAACGAGTTTTAATGACTCCAACTTTAAGTGTATGTAAACTTCCGACTTCAACTGTATACAAAGACATCTGTGCAGCTAGTTTTCAGTTTTTACAGCGTCAGTTTGAGGTGATTATGTTAGCTGTGTTGTTAGCTAGCTCTTCTGAACAACACAGTCCTGACGAGAGAACACATTTTCTATGCCAGGCCAAATCGCGCCTCATTAGCTCATTGTTATTGATGTGTCCAAATAAATCTCACCAGAAAACAGCTTAAAACAAATGCAGCTACTGTTGTTATTCTGGCTGCACTGTTTGACGTGACTGTAAATTAGCCGTAGTTGGCAAGCTAGCTAGCAGGGGATAAGAACGTTGCCAGTCAGAATGAACGACTGGGTCACGTCTCTTGGCAACCGAACCGATAGAACGATCGATTAGCCGGCTTGGATATCAACACTAGATTTGTGTCGGGACTATATCTTGTGGAAGGATGAATAAATTAATCAAAATAATGTTTTTAATTAAAATATGTCAATCGTTATTTGAATATGTTGTCAACCCGTTGTATAAAAGTGATAATGTCCTGGAAGCCGGTGTTTGGCTTCTCGGATAATCTGATGTAACTTTTTGGTGGGGGAGAGAGGAGGGGTGACAAGGATTTAAATTAATACAGGGGAAAACTGCCTTCCCTTTGGGGGAATCCTTGTATTGCTCACATACACACACACATCACACACACATCACACACACATCACACACACACACATCACACACATACACATCACACACATACACACACACACACACACACACACACACACACACACACACACACACACACACACACACACACACACACACACACATCACACACATACACACACACACACACACATACACACACACACACACACACACACATCACACACACACGTCTTGAGTCTTTCCCAGCCATCGCTGCCATGATGGTGAATTGATGATGCGTCCTGTTTGGTGTAGTGTTCCTGTACACTGCAGGAGTTACTACGGGACGGGTCGAACCACCGCTGTCAGACACCACATTATCGACCCACCACTCCGCTCCAGAACGCAGGGAGACGGATACATCACATTAAATGGACCGTTGGTGACGGTGTGTGCACGCGTGCATTAGAGCGCATATCCTGCACACGAGTGTGTGTGTGTGTGTGTGTGTGTGTGTGTGTGTGTGTGTGTGTGTGTGTGTGTGTGTGTGTGTGTGTGTGTGTGTGTGTGTGTGTGTGTGTGTGTGTGTGTGTGTGTGTGTGTGTGGGCTCCTATATTGAGCAGAGAACCTGGCCATGACAGTAATTCAATGAATCAGTCTGCAGAGGAGAGGAGCATGGCTGGTCATTCTCTGTGAGCTAGCTTCCTGTATGCAGAGCCAGAGCTGTTCTGTACAGAGAGAGCTGCTGTGCTATACAGAGAGAGCTGCTGTGTTATACAGAGAGAGCTGCTGTGTTATACAGAGAGAGCTGCTGTGCTATACAGAGAGAGCTGCTGTGCTATACAGAGAGCTACTGTGCTATACAGAGAGCTGCTGTGCTATACAGAGAGAGCTGCTGTGCTATACAGAGAGAGCTGCTGTGCTATACAGAGAGAGCTGATGTGCTATACAGAGAGAGCTGATGTGCTATACAGAGAGCTGCTGTGTTATACAGAGAGAGCTGCTGTGCTATACAGAGAGAGCTGCTGTGTTATACAGAGAGAGCTGATGTGCTATACAGAGAGAGCTGCTGTGCTATACAGAGAGCTGCTGTGTTATACAGAGAGATGCTGTGCTATACAGAGAGAGCTGATGTGCTATACAGAGAGCTGCTGTGCTATACAGAGAGCTGCTGTGTTATACAGAGAGCTGCTGTGTTATACAGAGAGAGCTGCTGTGCTATACAGAGAGAGCTGCTGTGTTATACAGAGAGAGCTGATGTGCTATACAGAGAGAGCTGCTGTGCTATACAGAGAGCTGCTGTGTTATACAGAGAGATGCTGTGCTATACAGAGAGAGCTGATGTGCTATACAGAGAGCTGATGTGCTATACAGAGAGCTGCTGTGCTATACAGAGAGAGCTGCTGTGCTATACAGAGAGAGCTGATGTGCTATACAGAGAGCTGATGTGCTATACAGAGAGCTGCTGTGCTATACAGAGAGAGCTGCTGTGCTGATCCCCCTATGGAGGCCCAGTAGGACCAAACAGAACCCCTCTCCCCTACGGAGGCAAAGGCAGGACCAAACAGAACCCCTCTCCCCTACGGAGGCCCAGGCAGGACCAAACAGAACCCCTCTCCCCTACGGAGGCCCAGGCAGGACCAAACAGAACCACTCTCCCCTACGGAGGCCCAGGCAGGACCAAACAGAACCCCTCTCCCCTACAGAGAGCCAGTAGGACCAAACAGAACTCCTCTGCCCTACAGAGAGCCAGTAGGACCAAACAGAACTCCTCTGCCCTGCAGAGAGCCAGTAGGACCAAACAGAACTCCTCTGTCCTACAGAGAGCCTGTAGGACCAAACAGAACTCCTCTGCTCTACAGAGAGCCAGTAGGACCAAACAGAACTCCTCTGTCCTACAGAGAGCCAGTAGGACCAAACAGAACTCCTCTGCCCTACGGAGCGCCAGTAGGACCAAACAGAACTCCTCTGCCCTACAGAGAGCCAGTAGGACCAAACAGAACTCCTCTGCCCTACGGAGAGCCAGTAGGACCAAACAGAACTCCTCTCCCCTACGGAGGCCCAGGCAGGACCAAACAGAACTTCTCTGCCCTACAGAGAGCCAGTAGGAACAAACAGAACTCCTCTCCTATACAGAGAGCCAATAGGACCAAACAGAACCACATTATCTCTGAAGGCTTAGCAGCATAGCTCAGCTGGGGACATCCTAAAACAAAGATCCTAGCAGTTCCCCACCTGAGAGCACCAGTACACAAATAGACTCTGCAAATACAGACACACACACACACACACACACACACACACAGACACAGACACAGACAGACAGACAGACAGACAGACAGACAGACAGACAGACAGACAGACAGACAGACAGACAGCAACAGGAGAAACATGGAACGGCGAGAGAGAGACAGCAACAGGAGAAAGTCTCTCCTAGTTAGACAGCTGGAGTCTCCACACAGCTAGTCTCTCCTAGTTAAACAGCTGGAGTCTCCACACAGCTAGTCTCTCCTAGTTAGACAGCTGGAGTCTCCACACAGCTAGTCTCTCCTAGTTAGACAGCTGGAGTCTCCACACAGCTAGTATCTCCTAGTTAGACAGCTGGAGTCTCCACACAGCTAGTCTCTTCTAGTTAGACAGCTGGAGTCTCCACACAGCTAGTCTCTCCTAGTTAGACAGCTGGAGTCTCCACACAGCTAGTCTCTTCTAGTTAGACAGCTGGAGTCTCCACACACCTAGTCTCTCCTAGTTAGACAGCTGGAGTCTCCACACAGCTAGTCTCTCCTAGTTAGACAGCTGGAGTCTCCACACAGCCAGTCTCTCCTAGTTAGACAGCTGGAGTCTCCACACAGCCAGTCTCTCCTAGTTAGACAGCTGGAGTCTCCACACAGCCAGTCTCTCCTAGTTAGACAGCTGGAGTCTCCACACAGCCAGTCTCTCCTAGTTAGACAGCTGGAGTCTCCACACAGCTAGTCTCTCCTAGTTAGACAGCTGGAGTCTCCACACAGCTAGTCTCTCCTAGTTAGACAGCTGGAGTCTCCACACAGCTAGTCTCTCCTAGTTAGACAGCTGGAGTCTCCACACAGCTAGTCTCTCCTAGTTAGACAGCTGGAGTCTCCACACAGCTAGTCTCTCCTAGTTAAACAGCTGGAGTCTCCACACAGCTAGTCTCTCCTAGTTAGACAGCTGGAGTCTCCACACAGCCAGTCTCTCCTAGTTAGACAGCTGGAGTCTCCACACAGCCAGTCTCTCCTAGTTAGACAGCTGGAGTCTCCACACAGCCAGTCTCTCCTAGTTAGACAGCTGGAGTCTCCACACAGCTAGTCTCTCCTAGTTAGACAGCTGGAGTCTCCACACAGCTAGTCTCTCCTAGTTAGACAGCTGGAGTCTCCACACAGCTAGTCTCTCCTAGTTAGACAGATGGAGTCTCCACACAGCTAGTCTCTCCTAGTTAGACAGCTGGAGTCTCCACACAGCTAGTCTCTCCTAGTTAGACAGCTGGAGTCTCCACACAGCTAGTCTCTCCTAGTTAGACAGCTGGAGTCTCCACACAGCTAGTCTCTCCTAGTTAGACAGCTGGAGTCTCCACACAGCTAGTCTCTCCTAGTTAGACAGATGGAGTCTCCACACAGCTAGTCTCTCCTAGTTAGACAGCTGGAGTCTCCACACAGCTAGTCTCTCCTAGTTAGACAGCTGGAGTCTCCACACAGCTAGTCTCTCCTAGTTAGACAGCTCGAGTCTCCACACAGCTAGTCTCTCCTAGTTAGACAGCTGGAGTCTCCACACAGCTAGTCTCTTCTAGTTAGACAGCTGGAGTCTCCACACAGCTAGTCTCTCCTAGTTAGACAGCTGGAGTCTCCACACAGCTAGTCTCTCCTAGTTAGACAGCTGGAGTCTCCACACAGCTAGTCTCTTCTAGTTAGACAGCTGGAGTCTCCACACAGCTAGTCTCTCCTAGTTAGACAGCTGGAGTCTCCACACAGCTAGTCTCTCCTAGTTAGACAGCTGGAGTCTCCACACAGCTAGTCTCTCCTAGTTAGACAGCTGTATGTATGGTAATAACATATATCCCACGATGGGACAGGCATGGTATGAAGGTATGGTAGGTCTACCGTTGTTCGTCCAATATGATTTGAGAGGTCTACCGTTGTTTGTCCCCATTACCTACATATTACATTCCCAAAACATCCCATTACCTCCATATTACCTCCCCATTACCTCCCCATTACATCCCTATTACCTCCCCATTACATCCCCATTACCTCCCCATTACATCCCCATTACCTCCCCATTACCTCCATATTACCTCCCCATTACCTCCCCATTACCTCCCCATTACCTCCATATTACCTCCCCATTACATCCCTATTACCTCCCCATTACCTCCCCATTACCTCCCCATTACCTCCCCATTACATCTATATTACCTCCCCATTACCTCCGCATTACATCTCTATTACCTCCCCATTACCTCCCTATTACCTCCCCATTACCTCCCCATTACCTCCCCATTACATCTCTATTACCTCCCCATTACCTCCCCATTACCTCTCTAGTACCTCTCTATTACCTCCCCATTACCTCCCCATTACCTCTCTATTACCTCTGCATTACCTCCATATTACCTCCCCATTACATCTCTATTACCTCTGCATTACCTCTCTATTACCTACCCATTACATCCCCATTACATTTATATTACATATGCATTACCTCCCCATTACCTCCCCAGTACATCCTCATTACATCTATATTACCTCTGCATTACCTATCTATTACCTACCCATTACATCCCCATTACCTTTATATTACATATGCATTACCTCTCTATTACCTCCCCATTACATATCTATTCCCTCTGCATTACCTCTCTATTACCTACCCATTACATCCCCATTACCTTTCTATTACATATGCATTACCTCCCTATTACCTCCCCATTACATCCCCATTACCTACCCATTACATCCCCATTACCTCTCTATTACCTACCCATTACATCCCCATTACCTTTCTATTACATACCCATTACCTCTATATTACCTCCCCATTACATCCCCATTACCTCCCCAAAACCTCTCATTACCTCTATATTACCTCCCTATTACCTCCCCATTACCTCTATATTACATCTGCATTACCTCTCTATTACCTACCCATTACCTCCCCATTACCTCTCTATTACATCTGCATTACCTCTCTATTACCTACCCATTACCTCCCTATTACCTCTCTATTACATCTGCATTACCTCTCTATTACCTACCCATTACCTCCCTATTACCTCTCTATTACATCTGCATTACCTCTCTATTACCTACCCATTACCTCCCCATTACCTCTCTATTACATCTGCATTACCTCTCTATTACCTACCCATTACCTCCCTATTACCTCTCTATTACCTCTGCTCTACCTTCCATTACCTAGGACCAGGAACATATATAGCCCGTGGTTCACTCCAGACCTGACTGCCCTCGACCAGCACAAAAACATCCTGTGGCATATTACATTGGCATCGAATATCCCCCGTGATATGCAACTTTTCTGGGAAGTTAGGAACCAATATACACAGGCAGTTAGGAAAGCAAAGGCTAGCTTTTTCAAGCAGAAATTTGCATCCTGTAGTACAAACTCTAAAAAGTTCTGGGACACTGTAAAGTCCATGGAGAACAAGAGCACCTCCTCCCAGCTGCCCACTGCAATGAGGATAAGAAACACTGTCACCACCGATAAATCCACGATAATTGAGCATTTTTCTACGACTGGCCATGCTTTCCACCTGGCTACCCCTACCCCGGTCAACAGCCCTGCACCCCCCACAGCAACTTGCCCAAGCCTTCCCCATTTCTCCTTCACCCAAATCCAGATAGCTGATGTTCTGAAAGAGCTGCAAAATCTGGACCCGTACAAATCAGCCGGGATAGACAATCTGGACCCTCTCTTTCTAAAATGATCTGCCGAAATTGTTGCAACCCCTATTACTAGCCTGTTCAACCTCTCTTTCGTATCGTCTGAGATCCCCAAAGATTGGAAAGCTGCCGCGGTCATCCCCCTCTTCAAAGGGGGAGACACTCTAGACCCAAACTGTTACAGACCTATATCCATCCTGCCCTGCTTTTCTAAAGTCTTCGAAAGCCAAGTTAACAAACAGATCACCGACCATTTCGAATCCAACCGTACCTTTTCCGCTATGCAATCTGGTTTCCGAGCTGGTCATGGGTGCACCTCAGCCACGCTCAAGGTCCTAAACGATATCATAACCTCCATCGATAAGAGACAGTACTGTGCAGCTCTATTCATAGACCTGGCCGACGCCTTCGACTCTGTCAAGAAGTTAACATCATTAGAAATAAGACATTCTCCTCTTTTCTACTGTAGGTATGTAATTCAAAGTGTATTTATTGTTGTTGCTATAGCGATATTCATAAAAACATTGAAATAAAAACAAATAATCGTTTATTTCGCGGACCCACTGCAGTATCGAATCGTACTACACCGGCTCTGACGCTCGTCGGATGTGGCAGGGCTTGCAAACCATTACAGACTACAAAGGGAAGCACAGCCGAGAGCTGCCCAGTGACACGAGCCTACCAGACGAGCGAAACTACTTCCATGTTCAATTCGAGGCAAATAACACTGAAACATGCATGAGAGCACCAGCTGTTGTGGACGACTGTGTGATTACACTCTCCCCAGCCTGGTTGTGTGGTGCCAGGACAACAACCTCTCCCTCAATGTGATCAAGACCAAGGAGATGATTGTGGACTACAGGAGAAGGCTGGCCGAACAGGCCCCCATTCTCATCCACGGGGCTGTAGTGGAGCAGGTTGAGAGCTTCAAGTTCCTTGGTTTCCACATCACCAACAAACTAACATGATCCAAACACACCAAGACAGTCGTGAAGAGGGCACGTCAAAACATATTCCCCCTCAGGAGACAAAAAAGTTTTGGCATGGGTCCTCAGATCCTCAAAAGGTTCTACAGCTGCACCATCGAGAGCATCCTGACTGGTTGCATCACTGCCTGGTATGGCAACTGCTCGACCTCCGACCGCAAGGCACTACAGAGGGTAGTGCGTACGGCCCAGTCCATCACTGGGGCCAAGCTTCCTGCCATCCAGGACCTCTATACCAGGCGGTGTCAGAGGAAGGCCCTAAAAATTGTCAAAGACTCCAGCCACCCTAGTCATAGACTGTTCTTTCTGCTAACGCACGGCAAGCAGAACCGGAGCGCCAAGTCTAGATCCAAGACGCTTCTAAACAGAACATTTGATTTGATCTCCACGGACATCTAGGGGGCCGCAGACCCCAGGTTGAATACCCCTGCTCTAAAGGGGAGGGTCCAGTCAGTGCATACCACTAGCTATCTACCTTTGGTACAACAAGTGCCAGATAAAGGCAATTAGCTATGCAAATGGGATCTGCTACCACTCACAACGTAATATAGCTTCGTGACTGTCGTCATATACTCACTAAAGACAAGTATGATCAATGCAGCAGCAGCAGTCAATTCCCCAGCGGACAGTGTTTCAGGTCTGCTGAACAGCACCACCCGGTGGCAGTAATGTGACATTACAAACGGAATGACAGGTATGTAAACTACGCCCTCCTCCTGTACTTTGAGAGGCCAACTGATAATGATAGGACAGAGCACTCACATGAAAACACACGGGAGACATGCCTGAATACATGAAAATACACGGGAGACATGCCTGAATACATGAAAATATATAGGGCCATGGTTGAACGTCTGAGTCTTTACAAGGCTAGATTATTGTAAATATGGTACTAACAAGTTAGAGGTTGTGCAAAGCTATTATGCATAGTAGTTCACCTAAGTTGACTCTGCAGTGAACTGACAGCATTAGGAGAGAGAGAGAGAGAGAGAGAGAGACAGAGACAGAGACAGAGACAGAGACAGAGACAGAGACAGAGAGAGAGAGAGAGAGAGAGAGAGAGAGAGAGAGAGAGAGAGAGAGAGAGAGAGAGAGAGAGAGAGAGAGAGAGAGAGATTACACAGATCCACAAAGAATTCGAAAACAAATCCAATTTTGATAAACTCCCATATCTACTGGGTGAAATTCCACAGTGTGCCATCACAGCAGCAAGATTTGTGACCTGTTGCCACAAGAAAAGGGCAACCAGTGAAGAACAAACACCATTGTAAATACAACCCATATTTATGTTTATTTATTTTAACTTGTGTGCTTTAACCATTTGTACATTGTTACAACACTGCATATATATAATATGACATTTGTAATGTCTTTATTGTTTTGAAACTTCTGTATGTGTAATGTTTACTGTTCATTTTTATTGTTTATTTGACTTTTGTATATTATCTACCTCACTTGCTTTGGCAATGTTAACACGTTTCCCATGCCAATAAAGCCCCTTGAATTGAATTGAATTGAATTGAGAGAGGGAGAGAGGGAGAGAGAGAGAGAGAGAGAGAGAGAGAGAGAGAGAGAGAGAGAGAGAGAGAGAGAGAGAGAGAGAGAGAGAGAGAGAGAGAGAGAGAGAGAGAGAGAGAGAGAGAGAGAGAGAGAGGCAGCGAGAGCGGTAGAGGGATATGAGGACAGACAGAGTAGAAAGCATCAGGAGATAGTCGCTGAGTCTCTGACAGTCTCCTAATAGAGAGGGGAGAAACTTCAGAAGCTTCAATAACAACCCAGTCACTTACACAGCCATTCACATCCTAATGCTGCATCACATGGGCTACTGTGGGTAAAGCATGCCATCTAGTGAGGATTACAGCCTCCACATCCTAATGCTGCATCACAGGGGCTACTGTGGGTAAAGCATGCCATCTAGTGAGGATTACAGCCTCCACATGCTAATGCTGCATCACAGGGGCTACTGTGGGTAAAGCATGCCATCTAGTGAGGATCACAACCTCCACATCCTAATGCTGCATCACAGGGGCTACTGTGGGTAAAGCATGCCATCTAGTGAGGATCACAGCCTCCACATCCTAATGCTGCATCACAGGGGCTACTGTGGGTAAAGCATGTCATCTAGTGAGGATTACAGCCTCCACATCCTAATGCTGCATCACAGGGGCTACTGTGGGTAAAGCATGCCATCTAGTGAGGATTACAGCCTCCACATCCTAATGCTGCATCACAGGGGCTACTGTGGGTAAAGCATGCCATCTAGTGAGGATTACAGCCTCCACATCCTAATGCTGCATCACAGGGGCTACTGTGGGTAAAGCATGTCATCTAGTGAGGATTACAGCCTCCACATCATAATGCTGCATCACAGGGGCTACTGTGGGTAAAGCATGTCATCTAGTGAGGATTACAGCCTCCACATCCTAATGCTGCATCACAGGGGCTACTGTGGGTAAAGCATGTCATCTAGTGAGGATTACAGCCTCCACATCCTAATGCTGCATCACAGGGGCTACTGTGGGTAAAGCATGTCATCTAGTGAGGATTACAGCCTCCACATCCTAATGCTGCATCACAGGGGCTACTGTGGGTAAAGCATGTCATCTAGTGAGGATTACAGCCTCCACATCCTAATGCTGCATCACAGGGGCTACTGTGGGTAAAGCATGTCATCTAGTGAGGATTACAGCCTCCACATCCTAATGCTGCATCACAGGGGCTACTGTGGGTAAAGCATGTCATCTAGTGAGGATTACAGCCTCCACATCCTAATGCTGCATCACAGGGGCTACTGTGGGTAAAGCATGCCATCTAGTGTGAGGATGCTGGGTCTCCATAGAGATAGAGAGCAGAGACAGCAGTATTAAACAAGGTTGATGTCACGTTGGAATTACACCCTTGGGATTTAGTGAAAAGTTTATCGCAAAGCATCAACAGTATTTAATGCAAGTCCTATGGTGAATCATGCCATCTAATGAGGTTTCTGTGTGTCTCCATGGAGATAAACTACTGCAGACAGACAGACAGACAGACAGACAGACAGACAGACAGACAGACAGACAGACAGACAGACAGACAGACAGACAGACAGACAGAGACTTGTTGCAGCTCTGATCGGTTCTTTGTTCCTGGAATCACTGAGAATTAGGAGGCTGGGAGGACAAACAGTGACCTTTCTAGTCTGTTTTTCAAGCCAACAGGCAAAATCACGACACCGGTGACAGTGACAGTAGAAGGAAGGACAGGCAAAATCACTACACCGGTGACAGTAGAAGGACAGGCAAAATCACTACACCGGTGACAGTAGAAGGACAGGCAAAATCACGTAATCAGAAGGAAGTGAGGACAGAGGATGCGAGGAATGGAGGACAGACAAAATCACGTAATCAGAAGGAAGTGAGGTCAGAGGATGCAAGGAATGGAGGACAGACAAAATCACATAATCAGAAGGATGTGAGGACAGAGGATGCGAGGAATGGAGGACAGATGAGTGGAGAAAGACCCACAGACTACGTAGAGAAACCAGGAAGTGAGTTTCCCTGGGAGAGAATGTCTGTGTAGTCAGTCAGCAGGTGGCAGTGTGCCGTCTGGTACAATATACAATATACTGTCACATGTTACACACTGGGAACAGACCAGTCCACTGATACAATATACAATATACTGTCACATGTTACACACTGGAAACAGACCAGTCCACTGGTACAATATACAATATACTGTCACATGTTACACACTGGGAACAGACCAGTCCACTGGTACAATATACAATATACTGTCACATGTTACACACTGGGAACAGACCAGTCCACTGGTACAATATACAATATACTGTCACATGTTACACACTGGGAACAGACCAGTCCACTGGTACAATATACAATATACTGTCACATGTTACACACTGGGAACAGACCAGTCCACTGGTACAATATACAATATACTGTCACATGTTACTGGGAACAGACCAGTCCACTGGTACAATATACAATATACTGTCACATGTTACACACTGGGAACAGACCAGTCCACTGGTACAATATACAATATACTGTCACATGTTACACACTGGGAACAGACCAGTCCACTGATACAATATACAATATACTGTCACATGATACACACTGGGAACAGACCAGTCCACTGGTACAATATACAATATACTGTCACATGTTACACACTGGGAACAGACCAGTCCACTGGTACAATATACAATATACTGTCACATGTTACACACTGGGAACAGACCAGTCCACTGATACAATATACAATATACTGTCACATGTTACACACTGGGAACAGACCAGTCCACTGGTACAATATACAATATACTGTTACATGTTACACACTGGAAACAGACCAGTCCCCTGGTACAATATACAATATACTGTCACATGTTATACACTGGAAACAGACCAGTCCCCTGGTACAATATACAATATACTGTCACATGTTACACACTGGAAACAGACCAGTCCACTGGTACAATATACAATATACTGTCACATGTTACACACTGGGAACAGACCAGTCCACTGGTACAATATACAATATACTGTCACATGTTACACACTGGGAACAGACCAGTCCACTGGTACAATATACAATATACTGTCACATGTTACACACTGGAAACAGACCAGTCCCCTGGTACAATATACAATATACTGTCACATGTTACACACTGGAAACAGACCAGTCCACTGGTACAATATACAATATACTGTCACATGTTACACACTGGGAACAGACCAGTCCACTGGTACAATATACAATATACTGAGAGAGAGAGAGAGAGAGAGAGAGAGAGAGAGAAAGAATTGAATTGAATTGAATTGAGAGAGCGTTGGGGAGAAAGAGAGAGAGAGAGAGAGCGTTGGGGAGAAAGAGAGAGAGCGAGAGAGAGATGGGGAGAAAGAGAGAGAGAGAGAGAGAGAGAGGATGTATGGAGGAGGATAGAGATAGAAGTTATTTGCAGGTCTTTAATAGAGGGAATTATAACAACACCCACATTGTGGCAGGGTGACAAGCAGCAAACTACAATCCCCCAACCCTACCATACCTCACACACACACACACACACACACACACACACACACACACACACACACACACACACACACACACACACACACACACACACACACACACACACACACACACACACACACACACACACACACACACACACACACACACACACACACACACACACACACACACACACACACACACACACACACACACACATTGCCGTACTGATTGAACATCAACAGTGGCCCATCTCTAAGTCAGTAGAAGCCAGAAAGCCATAGAAACTGAAGGTCACTACTGGGCATGCTCAGAACCAGATGTTCACCACTGAACACAATGATGGTAAAGATGTTGAAGGTTTTCAACACGGTCGTCCTTCAACCTCCACTAACAGAGATGTTCCTACACACACAGGAAGGAAGAATCCCATCTAGACCCTTATCCCCTAGCCCTTACTCCCTATCCCCTAGCCTTTACTCCCTATCCCCTACACCCTATCCCCTAGCCCTTACTCCCTGTCCCCTACACCCTATCCCCTTGCCCTTACTCCCTGTCCCATAGCCCTTACTCCCTATCCCCTACACCCTATCCCCTAGCCCTTACTCCCTATCCCCTACACCCTATCCCCTAGCCCTCACTCCCTATCCCCTAGCCCTTACTCACTATCCCCTAGCCCTTCCTCCCTATCCCGTAGCCCTTACTCCCAATCCCCTAGCCCTTACTCCCTATCCCCTAGCCCTTACTCCCTATCCCCTAGCCCTTACTCCCTATCCCCTGACTCTTACTCCCTAGCCACTATCCCTTACACCCTATCCACTATCCCTTACTCCATACAAGGTTAGATACCCTATAGACATAGCCACAGGAAGTAGTTTTATATATAGTATATAAATAAACATGTTATTTCACTAAAGTAGCACACTGGGCCTTTACAAGTCCTGTATTATCGGACTGATACAGCCGTCTGTTGCGCGGGGCAACAGATATGTTTTAGAAGCACCCCCACCCCAAAGATCTCCCCCCGGCGATGTCTATAGAGCTCTGTATAGTCGGAGCTGTCCCCGTGTCTATAGAGCTCTGTATAGTCGGAGCTGTCCCCGTGTCTATAGAGCTCTGTATAGTCGGAGCGGTCCCCGTGTCTATAGAGCTCTGTATAGTCGGAGCTGTCCCCGTGTCTATAGAGCTCTGTATAGTCGGAGCTGTCCCCGTGTCTATAGAGCTCTGTATAGTCGGAGCTGTCCCCGTGTCTATAGAGCTCTGTATAGTCGGAGCGGTCCCCGTGTCTATAGAGCTCTGTATAGTCGGAGCTGTCCCCGTGTCTATAGAGCTCTGTATAGTCGGAGCTGTCCCCGTGTCTATAGAGCTCTGTATAGTCGGAGCGGTCCCCGTGTCTATAGAGCTCTGTATAGTCGGAGCTGTCCCCGTGTCTATAGAGCTCTGTATAGTCGGAGCTGTCCCCGTGTCTATAGAGCTCTGTATAGTCGGAGCTGTCCCCGTGTCTATAGAGCTCTGTATAGTCGGAGCTGTCCCCGTGTCTATAGAGCTCTGTATAGTCGGAGCTGTCCCCGTGTCTATAGAGCTCTGTATAGTCGGAGCTGTCCCCGTGTCTATAGAGCTCTGTATAGTCGGAGCTGTCCCCGTGTCTATAGAGCTCTGTATAGTCGGAGCTGTCCCCGTGTCTATAGAGCTCTGTATAGTCGGAGCTGTCCCCGTGTCTATAGAGCTCTGTATAGTCGGAGCTGTCCCCGTGTCTATAGAGCTCTGTATAGTCGGAGCTGTCCCCGTGTCTATAGAGCTCTGTATAGTCGGAGCTGTCCCCGTGTCTATAGAGCTCTGTATAGTCGGAGCTGTCCCCGTGTCTATAGAGCTCTGTATAGTCGGAGCGGTCCCCGTGTCTATAGAGCTCTGTATAGTCGGAGCGGTCCCCGTGTCTATAGAGCTCTGTATAGTCGGAGCTGTCCCCGTGTCTATAGAGCTCTGTATAGTCGGAGCTGTCCCCGTGTCTATAGAGCTCTGTATAGTCGGAGCGGTCCCCGTGTCTATAGAGCTCTGTATAGTCGGAGCGGTCCCCGTGTCTATAGAGCTCTGTATAGTCGGAGCGGTCCCCGTGTCTATAGAGCTCTGTATAGTCGGAGCGGTCCCCGTGTCTATAGAGCTCTGTATAGTCGGAGCTGTCCCCGTGTCTATAGAGCTCTGTATAGTCGGAGCTGTCCCCGTGTCTATAGAGCTCTGTATAGTCGGAGCTGTCCCCGTGTCTATAGAGCTCTGTATAGTCGGAGCTGTCCCCGTGTCTATAGAGCTCTGTATAGTCGGAGCTGTCCCCGTGTGCCCCATAGACTGTAGGCCAGCCAAGGTGAAGAGCTAGCCTGCCCTAAAGCAGACTAGATGGTAGACTAGATGGTAGACTAGACTGCAGACTAGCTCTTGCATAATGGAGGGAGGGACTTAAATCAGTCAATGAGAGCACAGCAGTCTAAAAGCTATAGTTGGTTTGTCCGCTCATTACTGAGCACTTTGCTACCAATATAATGAGTCTTTAGGGAGAGAAGTGGTGAAGTGGCTCCATCGCTATCTGACTCAGAGACAAACACTGTGCTGACTGATCATACTGGGTAGGAAGGACTTCATTGGTACTGTCCCAAAATGACCCCTAGGCACCGACTCTTACTCCCTATCCCCTACACCCTATCCCTTACTCCCAACCCGTACACCCTATCCCCTAGCCCTTACTCCCTATCCCCTAGCCCTTACACCCTTACACCCTATCCCCTACACCCTATCCCTTACTCCCTTACACCCTTACTCCCTATCCCCTACACCCTATCCCCTAGCCCTTACTCCCAACCCCTACACCCTATCCCCTAGCCTTTACTCCCTATCCCCTAGCCCTTACTCCCTATCCCCTACACCCTATCCCCTTACTCCCTATCTCCTACACCCTATCCCCTAGCCCTTACTCCCTATCCCCTACACCCTATCCCCTAGCCCTTACTCCCTATCCCCTACTCCCTATCCCCTAGCACTTACTCCCTATCCCCTAACTCTTACTCCCTATCCCATAGCCCTTACTCCCTATCCCCTACACCCTATCCTCTAGCACTTACTCCCTATCCCCTAACTCTTACTCCCTATCCCCTAACTCTTACACCCTATCCCCTATCCCTTAGCATTCTCACATAGGTGTTCCTTTTGTCCGGGTGGGAAAGGGCAGTGTGGAGTGCAGTAGAGATTGCGTCATCTGTGGATCTGTTGGGGTGATATGTAAATTGGAGTGGGTCTAGGGTTCCTGGGAGGAGGCTGTTGATGTGAGACATGACCAGCCTTTCAAAGCACTTCATGGCTACAGATGTGAGTGCTACGAGTCGGTAGTCATTTAGACAGGATACCATGGCGTTCTTGGGCACAGGGACTATGGTGGTCTGCTTGAAACGTGTAGATTTTACAGACTGGGTCAGGGGAGAGGTCGAACATCTCATCGAATGGAATAGTATCACTGCAGGCTGGCAGGCTGGCTGCTTGGCGCTGTCACTGTGCCTGGAGATAGCAGGGGTATAAGGGACAGATGCCCGTTTGGAACCGGGTGATAGATGCCAAGGACATGATAGAACCAGACGTCGCCTCCGGAGAGGAGAAGAGGAGGGCAGGTGGCTGAGAATGGAGGGATGGAGGGATGACGATGAAGTATAGAGACTGTGAGGTGTCGGAGCGGAACAGAGATCCACACTGCAGTAAGGAAGGAAACATTCTGCTGGGGACTGTTAGGTTGGCAAATATTAGTCACTGGACTCAAACATTCTGCTGGGGACTGTTAGGTTGGCAAATATTAGTCACTGGACTCAAACATTCTGCTGGGGACTGATAGGTTGGCAAACATTAGTCACTGGACTCGTACATTCTGCTGGGGACTGTTAGGTTGGCAAACATTAGTCACTGGACTCGTACATTCTGCTGGGGACTGTTAGGTTGGCAAATATTAGTCACTGGACTCACGCATTCTGCTGGGGACTGATAGGTTGGCAAACATTAGTCACTGGACTCGTACATTCTGCTGGGGACTGTTAGGTTGGCAAATATTAGTCACTGGACTCACGCATTCTGCTGGGGACTGATAGGTTGGCAAATATTAGTCACTGGACTCGTACATTCTGCTGGGGACTGATAGGTTGGCAAATATTAGTCACTGGACTCACGCATTCTGCTGGGGACTGATAGGTTGGCAAATATTAGTCACTGGACTCGTACATTCTGCTGGGGACTGATAGGTTGGCAAATATTAGTCACTGGACTCGTACATTCTGCTGGGGACTGTTATACACAGATGATATATCAGGTAAAACACACACACACACACACACACACACACACACACACACACACACACACACACACACACACACACACACGTTGGGTGTTGGATACACATGATGCTAACAGGTTCAGCATCTCCAGGCCTCTGGACTACAAGCCATTGGAGCATCTACATTTAATCCAATCATATACATCTATGTAATATAGGCCTACATCATCACAATAAATACCAGCCTTTCACTACAACCACAATAACATCTGTTAAACACGTGTTTGTGACCAATAACATCTGTTAAACACGTCTATGTGACCAATAACATCTGTTAAACACGTCTATGTGACCAATAACATATGTTAAACACGTGTATGTGACCAATAACATCTGTTAAACACGTGTATGTGACCAATAACATCTGTTAAACACGTCTATGTGACCAATACCATCTGTTAAACACGTGTTTGTGACCAATAACATCTGTTAAACACGTCTATGTGACCAATACCATCTGTTAAACACGTCTATGTGACCAATAACATCTGTTAAACACGTCTATGTGACCAATAACATCTGTTAAACACGTCTATGTGACCAATAACATCTGTTAAACACGTGTATGTGACCAATAACATCTGTTAAACACGTCTATGTGACCAATACCATCTGTTAAACACGTGTATGTGACCAATAACATCTGTTAAACACGTCTATGTGACCAATACCATCTGTTAAACACGTCTATGTGACCAATAACATCTGTTAAACACGTCTATGTGACCAATAACATCTGTTAAACACGTGTATGTGACCAATAACATCTGTTAAACACGTCTATGTGACCAATAACATCTGTTAAACACGTCTATGTGACCAATAACATCTGTTAAACACGTCTATGTGACCAATACCATCTGTTAAACACGTGTATGTGACCAATAACATCTGTTAAACACGTCTATGTGACCAATACCATCTGTTAAACACGTCTATGTGACCAATAACATCTGTTAAACACGTCTATGTGACCAATAACATCTGTTAAACACGTCTATGTGACCAATAACATCTGTTAAACACGTGTATGTGACCAATAACATCTGTTAAACACGTCTATGTGACCAATAACATCTGTTAAACACGTGTATGTGACCAATAACATCTGTTGAACACGTGTATGTGACCAATAACATATGTTAAACACGTGTATGTGACCAATAACATCTGTTAAACACGTGTATGTGACCAATAACATCTGTTGAACACGTGTATGTGACCAATAACATCTGTTGAACACGTGTATGTGACCAATAACATCTGTTGAACACGTGTATGTGACCAATAACATCTGTTGAACACGTGTTTGTGACCAATAACATCTGTTGAACACGTCTATGTGACCAATAACATCTGTTGAACACGTGTATGTGACCAATAACATATGTTAAACACGTGTATGTGACCAATAACATCTGTTAAACACGTCTATGTGACCAATACCATCTGTTAAACACGTGTATGTGACCAATAACATCTGTTAAACACGTCTATGTGACCAATACCATCTGTTAAACACGTCTATGTGACCAATAACATCTGT
The DNA here is from genome assembly GCF_045679555.1 of Salvelinus alpinus. NCBI lineage: Eukaryota > Metazoa > Chordata > Actinopteri > Salmoniformes > Salmonidae > Salvelinus > Salvelinus alpinus. The sequence continues at coordinate 10,898,252 of NC_092096.1, read as the reverse complement.
TAAACACGTCTATGTGACCAATAACATCTGTTAAACACGTGTATGTGACCAATAACATCTGTTAAACACGTCTATGTGACCAATAACATCTGTTAAACACGTCTATGTGACCAATACCATCTGTTAAACACGTGTATGTGACCAATAACATCTGTTAAACACGTCTATGTGACCAATACCATCTGTTAAACACGTCTATGTGACCAATAACATCTGTTAAACACGTCTATGTGACCAATAACATCTGTTAAACACGTCTATGTGACCAATAACATCTGTTAAACACGTGTATGTGACCAATAACATCTGTTAAACACGTCTATGTGACCAATAACATCTGTTAAACACGTGTATGTGACCAATAACATCTGTTGAACACGTGTATGTGACCAATAACATATGTTAAACACGTGTATGTGACCAATAACATCTGTTAAACACGTGTATGTGACCAATAACATCTGTTGAACACGTGTATGTGACCAATAACATCTGTTGAACACGTGTTTGTGACCAATAACATCTGTTGAACACGTCTATGTGACCAATAACATCTGTTGAACACGTGTATGTGACCAATAACATATGTTAAACACGTGTATGTGACCAATAACATCTGTTGAACACGTCTATGTGACCAATAACATCTGTTAAACACGTGTATGTGACCAAAACCATCTGTTGAACACGTCTATGTGACCAATACCATCTGTTAAACACGTGTATGTGACCAAAATAATGCGATTTGATTTGAAAATCCATTATTTTAAGTCAGATCTTAAAGAAACATTATGATATGAATAAAATATATTTCAGAAGAACAGAATATGACTTGACCTCCTGTATGTTGTCTGGCTATGCTGCGTACCAAACATAGTCTGTAGGCTTGTTCATTTAGCAGACTAGATACTGTATGTTGTCTGGCTATGCTGCGTACCAAACATAGTCTGTAGGCTTGTTCATTTAGCAGACTAGATACTGTATGTTGTCTGGCTATGCTGAGTACCAAACATAGTCTGTAGGCTTGTTCATTTAGCAGACTAGATACTGTATGTTGTCTGGCTATGCTGCGTACCAAACATAGTCTGTAGGCTTGTTCATTTAGCAGACTAGATACTGTATGTTGTCTGGCTATGCTGCGTACCAAACATAGTCTGTAGGCTTGTTCATTTAGCAGACTAGATACTGTATGTTGTCTGGCTATGCTGAGTACCAAACATAGTCTGTAGGCTTGTTCATTTAGCAGACTAGATACTGTATGTTGTCTGGCTATGCTGCGTACCAAACATAGTCTGTAGGCTTGTTCATTTAGCAGACTAGATAGTGTATGTTATCTGGCTATGCTGAGTACCAAACAGAGTCTGTAGGCTTGTTCATTTAGCAGACTAGATACTGTATGTTGTCTGGCTATGCTGCGTACCAAACATAGTCTGTAGGCTTGTTCATTTAGCAGACTAGATACTGTATGTTGTCTGGCTATGCTGCGTACCAAACATAGTCTGTAGGCTTGTTCATTTAGCAGACTAGATACTGTATGTTATCTGGCTATGCTGAGTACCAAACATAGTCTGTAGGCTTGTTCATTTAGCAGACTAGATACTGTATGTTGTCTGGCTATGCTGAGTACCAAACATAGTCTGTAGGCTTGTTCATTTAGCAGACTAGATAGTGTATGTTATCTGGCTATGCTGAGTACCAAACATAGTCTGTAGGCTTGTTCATTTAGCAGACTAGATACTGTATGTTGTCTGGCTATGCTGCGTACCAAACATAGTCTGTAGGCTTGTTCATTTAGCAGACTAGATACTGTATGTTGTCTGGCTATGCTGCGTACCAAACATAGTCTGTAGGCTTGTTCATTTAGCAGACTAGATACTGTATGTTGTCTGGCTATGCTGCGTACCAAACATAGTCTGTAGGCTTGTTCATTTAGCAGACTAGATACTGTATGTTGTCTGGCTATGCTGCGTACCAAACATAGTCTGTAGGCTTGTTCATTTAGCAGACTAGATACTGTATGTTGTCTGGCTATGCTGCGTACCAAACATAGTCTGTAGGCTTGTTCATTTAGCAGACTAGATACTGTATGTTGTCTGGCTATGCTGAGTACCAAACATAGTCTGTAGGCTTCTTCATTTAGCAGACTAGATACTGTATGTTGTCTGGCTATGCTGAGTACCAAACATAGTCTGTAGGCTTGTTCATTTAGCAGACTAGATACTGTATGTTGTCTGGCTATGCTGCGTACCAAACATAGTCTGTAGGCTTGTTCATTTAGCAGACTAGATACTGTATGTTGTCTGGCTATGCTGCGTACCAAACATAGTCTGTAGGCTTGTTCATTTAGCAGACTAGATACTGTATGTTGTCTGGCTATGCTGCGTACCAAACATAGTCTGTAGGCTTGTTCATTTAGCAGACTAGATACTGTATGTTGTCTGGCTATGCTGCGTACCAAACATAGTCTGTAGGCTTGTTCATTTAGCAGACTAGATACTGTATGTTGTCTGGCTATGCTGCGTACCAAACATAGTCTGTAGGCTTGTTCATTTAGCAGACTAGATACTGTATGTTGTCTGGCTATGCTGCGTACCAAACATAGTCTGTAGGCTTGTTCATTTAGCAGACTAGATACTGTATGTTGTCTGGCTATGCTGAGTACCAAACATAGTCTGTAGGCTTGTTCATTTAGCAGACTAGATACTGTATGTTGTCTGGCTATGCTGAGTACCAAACATAGTCTGTAGGCTTGTTCATTTAGCAGACTAGATACTGTATGTTGTCTGGCTATGCTGCGTACCAAACATAGTCTGTAGGCTTGTTCATTTAGCAGACTAGATACTGTATGTTGTCTGGCTATGCTGCGTACCAAACATAGTCTGTAGGCTTGTTCATTTAGCAGACTAGATACTGTATGTTGTCTGGCTATGCTGCGTACCAAACATAGTCTGTAGGCTTGTTCATTTAGCAGACTAGATACTGTATGTTGTCTGGCTATGCTGAGTACCAAACATAGTCTGTAGGCTTGTTCATTCATTTAGACAAGCTATGTGTATATGTCCCGTGACAATTATTTTATATTATATGATTTTATAGTAAGAAGAATATAATTGAACTTAGCTGAATAAAATAGAAAGGATATTTGTCCCGTTCCTGAGTGAGTGTGCATATGATGTGTAAAAGTGATCATTTGAAACAGGTCCTAAATACTCGATTTAAAGTTATTTTGGCAACATTAGTTGTGAATGATACAAACCTACATGATCCAACTACAGGCTAATGATGATTTGAGAAAGTCATCAGTCACAAATCTTGCTCTCTGTTCCTTGCCTCAGGCTGCACACTCTGGTTTCTCTCATCAAGTGATCCTATTTTCACCCCTCAGACTATTCTCAATTTAATCCTGTCTTTACTAATATGTCAACATTAGTTTAGATTTAGAACGGGCAGGAACAGAGGCATCCGTATACACTGGAGTAGAGCTTGAAGGACCTCTTTTCTGACTTTCTTTCAACCATGCCAGGTAGGCTACTCCAGGTTTTATAAAAACAATACGTGTTTAATATCAGCTGCTGAGAAATACAGAGTAGGGATCCTCCATTTATTAGTGACAACCGTTAACACTCTGCTTTCACACGGGATCACATACAGAAATGTCTGGGCTTCTAAGAACACCGTCCTGTGTTTCACTAAAACACATCAACACTCTGTTTGAGCCTCTCGCTGGGCGACAAGTGATATTCCGCCCAAACTCTGTCTGCCGTGGACTCTCCTACCCTGTTCCTGCAGCTACCCAGAGCTTCAGTTGGGAAACCAAGTAAAAATATTTGTCCGGGAACATCGATAGTAAAATGTTTTTACAACAAAAACATATTTCATTAAACTGTTGACAGCTCTTCTCTCTGCGTGCCGGAGAAAGGAATGAAGAAGAGAGAGGAGGAGATGGAATCGTACGGTGGTGAGATATTCTGTAGCTAACGACAATGTGTCAGCCTATTAATTATAGGTATTGTATAACGGCACAATGATTTTAATTCAGGTGTTTTTCTGGTGCTTGGGCTCATATATAGGGCTACGCTTATACATAAGATGTAATATGTGTATTGGTATTTTGAATGAATCATCACTTTAGAAATCTCTTTCCATTTCATTGTGTTTGGCCTTGAAACAACCTCCACAACAACCATGTGTTCAATGACCATGTATTCAACGACCATGTATTCAACGACCATGTATTCAACGACCATGTATTCAACGACCATGTATTCAACGACCATGTATTCCACGACCATGTGTTCAACGACCATGTATTCAACGACCATGTATTCAACGACCATGTATTCAACGACCATGTATTCAACGACCATGTATTCAACGACCATGTGTTCCACGACCATGTGTTTCACGACCATGTGTTCAACGACCATGTGTTCAACGACCATGTGTTCAACGACCATGTATTCAACGACCATGTATTCAACGACCATGTATTCAACGACCATGTATTCAACGACCATGTATTCAACGACCATGTATTCAACGACCATGTGTTCCACGACCATGTGTTCAACGACCATGTGTTCAACGACCATGTGTTCCACGACCATGTGTTCAACGACCATGTGTTCAACGACCATGTATTCCACGACCATGTGTTCAACGACCATGTGTTCAACGACCATGTATTCAACGATCATGTATTCAACGACCATGTCTTTCCACTCAGTTTCGACCTGCTGTTGAACTCCTGTCTTCAAATTGATCATCACAGTGAGGTGAGTTTTAAAAGCATTGTACTGTTTGGATGATCAGTGTTTGATGTGGTTTTAGATTGTATTTGCATTGATGTCAGAGTGGTTAGAGTCACTGTAACAAAGCCCTGAGTACCAGGTCATTAGGACCTGATGGAGGGACAATAGAGCCCTGAGTACCAGACCATTAGGACCTGATGGAGGGACAATAGAACCCTGAGTACCAGGTCATTAGGACCTGATGGAGGGACAATAGAGCCCTGAGTACCTGGCCATTAGGACCTGATGGTAGTTAGATCCCTGAGTACCAGGTCATTAGTCGGTCGTTAGTGATATGGGTAATAACATGTCCTGAGTGCAGAAGAGGAGATTACAGTGACTCAACAATCAGGTGGAAGTTGGCTGCGGTCCTGACTAACGACTGCTGGTGTGGTGGTAATATGGTCCCTACAACAGCCCTACACGACACCACAGTGGGAAACACCCCCTTAGTTAGACCTACCACTGAAAAGTAATTAACTTCAAAACCACACACACACACACACACACACACACACACACACACACACACACACACACACACACACACACACACACACACACACACACACACACACACACACACACACACACACACACACACACACACACACACACACACACACACACACACACACACACACACACACGTTAATATGAGTTGATCCACTGCAGTGGAGAGAAAGAATCGTTACTATGGAGATGAGTTGATCCACTACAGTGTTACTATAGAGATGAGTTGATCCACTACAGTGTTACTATGGAGATGAGTTGATCCCCTACAGTGTTACTATAGAGATGAGTTGATCCACTACAGTGTTACTATGGAGATGAGTTGATCCACTACAGTGTTACTATAGAGATGAGTTGATCCACTACAGTGTTACTATAGAGATGGGTTGATCCACTACAGTGTTACTATAGAGATGAGTTGATCCACTACGGTGTTACTATGGAGATGAGTTGATCCACTACAGTGTTACTATGGAGATGAGTTGATCAACTACAGTGTTACTATAGAGATGAGTTAATCCACTACAGTGTTACTATGGAGATGAGATGATCCACTACAGTGTTACTATAGAGATGAGTTAATCCACTACAGTGTTACTATGGAGATGAGTTGATCCACTACGGTGTTACTATGGAGATGAGTTGATCAACTACAGTGTTACTATAGAGATGAGTTGATCCACTACAGTGTTACTATAGAGATGAGTTGATCCACTACAGTGTTACTATGGAGATGAGTTGATCCACTACAGTGTTACTATGGAGATGAGGCTAAGAGCAGCAGACCCTCATCTTCTTCTCCTGACTACTTTACATAATCCTCTTACAGCCGAGCCTCACTCCTTACAGAATATACTCTCAATATAGACCTCTATAGTATTTAATATAGACCCGTAGAGTATTTAATATAGACCTGTAAAGTATTTAATATAGATCTCTAGAGTATTTAATATAGACATCTGGAGTATTTAATATAGACCTCTATTGTATTTAATATAGACCTCTATAGTATTTAATATAGACCTCTGGAGTATTTAATATAGACCTCTATAGTATTTAATATAGACCTCTGGAGTATTTAATGTAGACCTGTAGAGTATTTAATATAGATCTGTAGAGTATTTAATATAGACATCTGGAGTATTTAATATAGACCTCTAGAGTATTTAATATAGACCTCTATTGTATTTAATATAGACCTCTATAGTATTTAATATAGACCTCTATAGTATTTAATATAGACCGCTGGAGTATTTAATGTAGACCTGTAGAGTATTTAATATAGATCTGTAGAGTATTTAATATAGATCTGTAGAGTATTTAATATAGACATCTGGAGTATTTAATATAGACCTCTAGAGTATTTAATATAGACCTCTATTGTATTTAATATAGACCTCTATAGTATTTAATATAGACCTCTATAGTATTTAATATAGACCTCTGGAGTATTTAATGTAGACCTGTGGAGTATTTAATATAGATCTGTAGAGTATTTAATATAGACCTCTAGAGTATTTAATATAGACCTCTAGAGTATTTAATATAGACCTCTGGAGTATTTAATATAGACCTGTAGAGTATTTAATATAGACCTGTGGAGTATGTAATATAGACATGTAGAATATTTAATATATACATGTAGAGTATTTAATATAGACCTGTGGAGTATTTAATGTAGACATGTAGAGTATTTAATATAGACATGTAGAGTATTTAATATAGACCTGTGGAGTATTTAATGTAGACATGTAGAGTATTTAATATAGACCTCTAGAGTATTTAATATAGACCTGTAGAGTATTTAATATAGACATGTAGAGTATTTAATATAGACCCTTGGAGTGTTTAATATAGACCTGTAGAGTATTTAATATAGACCCCTGGAGTGTTTAATATAGACCTGTAGAGTGTTTAATATAGACCTGTAGAGTATTTAATATAGACCTGAAGAGTATTTAATATAGACCTGAAGAGTATTTAATGTAGACCTCTGGAGTATTTAATATCGACCTGTAGAGTATTTAATATTCACACACAGTCCAGATTCTCCTTCCACTGATTCAGCACTCAATGGAACGTCATAATGAAATAGTTAGTTGGAGGCAATTTCATGCTGTCAGTAATTTTTTTAAACACAGGGGTGAAAAATCACTTTAAATTTCAGAGCCTTTCATTTCTTCTCAGCAGTAACAAGAGCCCACTAGCTGACGACTCTAGAACCACCAAGGGGTGTGCAGAGGTTATCTTCCTGAGTTGAGAGCAGGGTAGTAAACAGTAGCATTTCAGAAGTTGATCCATTGGTCCATGGCATAATGGGTTGTGTGGGAGAAGTGGAGGGAGAGGAAGGAGAGACAGCAGACTTGCTTTCAGATGAGACACTTTGCTGCTGACGCTTTAAGCCCCAGAAAGTCTATTTTTTTTTATGGTACCTGTCATCGTGTGTAACAGCTACGGTCTCACGGAGACGCCTTGGCTGAATAAATTGGGGCCAAGACGCTTGGCGGTGCCCAAGACTGATGACAAGCTGTGTTGTACCACACTACCTCTCAGTCGGTCTTATAACAAACCGTCCGTCTCCCAAATGACAACCCTATTCCCTATGTAGTGCACTACTTTTAACCAGGGCTCATATGGCTCTGATCAGGAGTAGTGCACTACAGTATAGTGGATAGGGATCCATTTGGGCTGCTTCGTGCTAGGCTGCCAGCTACTAGTGAGATGCCTTCTGCACGGCTTTAGGCCCCCGCTGACGACGCTGTGACACATTACCAGATTAGAACAGCACTCTGCCTGCCCCCGACAACACACGCAAGCAATGCAATTATACCAGGACATCAAACACGTCAAAGTCCTGACTAAAAACTCAATGACTGTGGTAACGGTTGATGCTAATGCACTGTTGTAGTGGACTGATTTAGGAATAGACATCTAATCACAGGGACCGAGGAACGGGTAAGTTACAGCTGGTGTCAGAGTTGGGGTACCCTCTAAAGGACATGGTGTCAGAGTTGGGGTACCCTCTAAAGGACATGGTGTCAGAGTTGGGGTACCCTCTAAAGGACATGGGGTCTGAAATGGCATCCTAATCCCTGTGCAAATCAAATCAAATGGTATTGGTCACATACACATGGTTAGCAGATGTTATTGCGAGTGTAGCGAAATGCTTGTGCTTCTAGTTCCGACAGTGCAGTAATATCTAACAAGTAATCTAACAATTCCCCAACAACTACCTAATACACACCAGTCTAAAGGGATGGAATGAGAATATGTACATATAAATATATGGATGAGTGATGGCCGAGCGTCATTGGCAAGGTGCAGTAGATGGTATAAAATACAGTATAGACATATGAGATGAGTAATGTGAGATATGTTAACATTATTAAAGTGGCATTATTTAGAGTGGCTAGTGATCCATTTATTAAAGTGTCCAGAGATTTGAGTCGGTATGTTGGCTGCAGCCTCTCTGTGTTAGTGATGACTGTTAAACAGTCTTGAGATTGAAACTGTTTTTCAGTCTCTCGGTCCCTGCTTTGATGCACCTGTACTGACTTCGCCTTCTGGATGATAGCGGGGTGAACAGGCAGTGGCTCGGGTGGTTGTTGTCCTTGATGATCTTTATGGCCTTCCTGTGACATCGGGTGGTGTAGGTGTCCTGGAGGGCAGGTAGTTTTCCCCCGGTGATGCGTTGTGCAGACCTCACTAACCTCTGGAGGGAGAGGCTTACGGTTGAGGGCGGTGCAGTTACCGTACCAGGCGGTGATACAGCCCGACAGGATGCTCTCGATTGTGCATCTGTAAAAGTGTGTGAGGGTTTTAGGTGACAAGACAAATTTCTTTAGCCTCCTGAGGTTGAGGAGGCGCTGTTGCGCCTTCTTCACCACGCTGTCTGTGTGGGTGGACCATTTCAGTTTGTCCGTGATGTGTACGCCGAGGAACTTAAAACTTTCCACCTTCTCCACTACTGTCCCGTCGATGTGGATAGGGGGCTGCTCCCTCTGCTGTTTCCTGAAGTCCACGATCATCTCCTTTGTTTTGTTGACGTTGAGTGAGAGGTTGTTTTCCTGACTCCTCACTCCGAGTGCCCTCACCTCCTCCCTGTAGGCCGTCTCGTCGCTGTTGGTGATCAAGCCCACTACTATTGTAGTGTACTACTTTAGACCAGGACCCATAGTGCACTACTTTAGACCAGGACCCATAGTGCACTACTTTAGACCAGGACCCATAGTGCACTACTTTAGACCAGGACCCATAGTGCACTACTTTAGACCAGGACCCATAGTGCACTACTTTAGACCAGGACCCATAGTGCACTACTTTAGACCAGGACCCATAGTGCACTACTTTAGACCAGGACCCATAGTGCACTACTTTAGACCAGGACCCATAGTGCACTACTTTAGACCAGGACCCATAGTGCACTACTTTAGACCAGGACCCATAGTGCACTACTTTAGACCAGGACCCATAGTGCACTACTTTAGACCAGGACCCATAGTGCACTATGGAGGGAATTCAGTGCCATTTGGGACGCAAGCGGAACCAGTTGTTGTTTTGACTTTGAGTGTTACAGTCTGGAGCCAGATAACACCATACTAGATGAAACAGTAGTGTTACAGTCTGGAGCCAGATAACACCATACTAGATGAAACAGTAGTGTTACAGTCTGGAGTCAGATAACACCATACTAGATGAAACAGTAGTGTTACAGTCTGGAGTCAGATAACACCATACTAGATGAAACAGTAGTGTTACAGTCTGGAGTCAGATAACACCATACTAGATGAAACAGTAGTGTTACAGTCTGGAGTCAGATAACACCATACTAGATGAAACAGTAGTGTTACAGTCTGGAGTCAGATAACACCATACTAGATGAAACAGTAGTGTTACAGTCTGGAGTCAGATAACACCATACTAGATGAAACAGTAGTGTTACAGTCTGGAGCCAGATAACACCATACTAGATGAAACAGTAGTGTTACAGTCTGGAGTCAGATAACACCATACTAGATGAAACAGTAGTGTTACAGTCTGGAGTCAGATAACACCATACTAGATGAAACAGTAGTGTTACAGTCTGGAGTCAGATAACACCATACTAGATGAAACAGTAGTGTTACAGTCTGGAGTCAGATAACACCATACTAGATGAAACAGTAGTGTTACAGTCTGGAGTCAGATAACACCATACTAGATGAAACAGTAGTGTTACAGTCTGGAGTCAGATAACACCATTCTAGATGAAACAGTAGTGTTACAGTCTGGAGTCAGATAACACCATACTAGATGAAACAGTAGTGTTACAGTCTGGAGCCAGATAACACCATACTAGATGAAACAGTAGTGTTACAGTCTGGAGTCAGATAACACCATACTAGATGAAACAGTAGTGTTACAGTCTGGAGTCAGATAACACCATACTAGATGAAACAGTAGTGTTACAGTCTGGAGTCAGATAACACCATACTAGATGAAACAGTAGTGTTACAGTCTGGAGCCAGATAACACCATACTAGATGAAACAGGACATATTATAGCTGACAGAGGTGTTATGTTACAGTCTGGAGCCAGATAACACCATACTAGATGAAACAGTAGTGTTACAGTCTGGAGTCAGATAACACCATACTAGATGAAACAGTAGTGTTACAGTCTGGAGTCAGATAACACCATACTAGATGAAACAGTAGTGTTACAGTCTGGAGCCAGATAACACCATACTAGATGAAACAGTAGTGTTACAGTCTGGAGTCAGATAACACCATACTAGATGAAACAGTAGTGTTACAGTCTGGAGCCAGATAACACCATACTAGATGAAACAGTAGTGTTACAGTCTGGAGTCAGATAACACCATACTAGATGAAACAGTAGTGTTACAGTCTGGAGTCAGATAACACCATACTAGATGAAACAGTAGTGTTACAGTCTGGAGTCAGATAACACCATACTAGATGAAACAGTAGTGTTACAGTCTGGAGTCAGATAACACCATACTAGATGAAACAGTAGTGTTACAGTCTGGAGTCAGATAACACCATACTAGATGAAACAGTAGTGTTACAGTCTGGAGTCAGATAACACCATACTAGATGAAACAGTAGTGTTACAGTCTGGAGTCAGATAACACCATACTAGATGAAACAGTAGTGTTACAGTCTGGAGTCAGATAACACCATACTAGATGAAACAGTAGTGTTACAGTCTGGAGTCAGATAACACCATACTAGATGAAACAGTAGTGTTACAGTCTGGAGTCAGATAACACCATACTAGATGAAACAGTAGTGTTACAGTCTGGAGTCAGATAACACCATACTAGATGAAACAGTAGTGTTACAGTCTGGAGCCAGATAACACCATACTAGATGAAACAGTAGTGTTACAGTCTGGAGTCAGATAACACCATACTAGATGAAACAGTAGTGTTACAGTCTGGAGTCAGATAACACCATACTAGATGAAACAGTAGTGTTACAGTCTGGAGTCAGATAACACCATACTAGATGAAACAGTAGTGTTACAGTCTGGAGCCAGATAACACCATACAAGATGAAACAGGACATATTATAGCTGACAGAGGTTACAGTCTGGAGCCAGATAACACCATACTAGATGAAACAGTAGTGTTACAGTCTGGAGTCAGATAACACCATACTAGATGAAACAGTAGTGTTACAGTCTGGAGTCAGATAACACCATACTAGATGAAACAGTAGTGTTACAGTCTGGAGTCAGATAACACCATACTAGATGAAACAGTAGTGTTACAGTCTGGAGTCAGATAACACCATACTAGATGAAACAGTAGTGTTACAGTCTGGAGTCAGATAACACCATACTAGATGAAACAGTAGTGTTACAGTCTGGAGTCAGATAACACCATACTAGATGAAACAGTAGTGTTACAGTCGTTACAGTGGAGTCAGATAACACCATACTAGATGAAACAGTAGTGTTACAGTCTGGAGTCAGATAACACCATACTAGATGAAACAGTAGTGTTACAGTCTGGAGCCAGATAACACCATACTAGATGAAACAGTAGTGTTACAGTCTGGAGTCAGATAACACCATACTAGATGAAACAGGACGTATTATAGCTGACAGAGGTTTCACTGACGACAAAACAAACACACAGCAGACCATGACTTACGGGGAGCCAGCTGTGTTGCAGGTGTTCCACCAATCAATTCATTCAGAAATGTGCTCGGCCAATCAATCAACAGTGTGTCTGTTCCGCCAAAGTGTGATCGTTCCAGACAGCCAGGACAGAGTATGAATGGTAGAGAGCACGTCATTACTCAAGTCTTCAGTCAGGGGTAGCCAGGGTTTCCCACACAGATCAGTGTTAACCTCCCCCTACTGCAAACTACTGTAAATCACACTCATTCATAATCTTGTGTGGTCTATAATGACACAACACAAGACGCTGCACTGCAATGCAAAGTGGCAGGGTTTTCCTGCATGGTAGACTAGCTGTCTGTAGTCCTAGTGCCTGTCTCACCTCAGGTTTCCTGCATGGTAGACTAGCTGTCTGTAGTCCTAGTGCCTGTCTCACCTCAGGTTTCCTGCATGGTAGACTAGCTGTCTGTAGTCCTAGTGCCTGTCTCACCTCAGGTTTCCTGCATGGTAGACTAGCTGTCTGTAGTCCTAGTGCCTGTCTCACCTCAGGTTTCCTGCATGGTAGACTAGCTGTCTGTAGTCCTAGTGCCTGTCTCACCTCAGGTTTCCTGCATGGTAGACTAGCTGTCTGTAGTCCTAGTGCCTGTCTCACCTCAGGTTTCCTGCATGGTAGACTAGCTGTCTGTAGTCCTAGTGCCTGTCTCACCTCAGGTTTCCTGCATGGTAGACTAGCTGTCTGTAGTCCTAGTGCCTGTCTCACCCCAGTGAAGGAATGTGGAAGGGTTTTCCTGCATGGTAGACTAGCTGTCTGTAGTCCTAGTGCCTGTCTCACATCAGTGAAGGAATGTGGCAGGGTTTTCCTGCATGGTAGACTAGCTGTCTGTAGTCCTAGTGCCTGTCTCGCCCCAGTGAAGGAATGTGGAAGGGGTTTCCTGCATGGTAAACTAGATGTCTGTAGTCCTAGTGCCTGTCTCACCTCAGTGAAGGAATGTGGAAGGGGTTTCCTGCATGGTAAACTAGCTGTCTGTAGTCATAGTGCCTGTCTCACCCCAGGTTTCCTGCATGGTAAACTAGCTGTCTGTAGTCCTAGTGCCTGTCTCACCCCAGTGAAGGAATGTGGAAGGGGTTTCCTGCATGGTAAACTAGCTATCCAGGAACCCACAATCTCCCGATCTAGTATTTTCATCTCTTACGTGCCTCACAGTCGATCAGTTAATTGATCCCCATCATCCTTGTGACTGTGGTGACTCAGTTCTCCTATCTGATTACTGTGACTGTGGTGACTCAGTTCTCCTATCTGATTACTGTGACTGTGGTGACTCAGTTCTCCTGTCTGATTAATGTGACTGTGGTGACTCAGTTCTCCTATCTGATTAATGTGACTGTGGTGACTCCGTTCTCCTATCTGATTACTGTGACTGTGGTGACTCAGTTCTCCTATCTGATTAATGTGACTGTGGTGACTCAGTTCTCCTGTCTGATTACTGTGACTGTGGTGACTCAGTTCTCCTGTCTGATTAATGTGACTGTGGTGACTCAGTTCTCCTATCTGATTAATGTGACTGTGGTGACTCAGTTCTCCTGTCTGATTACTGTGACTGTGGTGACTCAGTTCTCCTGTCTGATTACTGTGACTGTGGTGACTCAGTTCTCCTGTCTGATTAATGTGACTGTGGTGACTCAGTTCTCCTGTCTGATTAATGTGACTGTGGTGACTCAGTTCTCCTGTCTGATTAATGTGACTGTGGTGACTCAGTTCTCCTGTCTGATTAATGTGACTGTGGTGACTCAGTTCTCCTGTCTGATTACTGTGACTGTGGTGACTCAGTTCTCCTGTCTGATTAATGTGACTGTGGTGACTCAGTTCTCCTGTCTGATTACTGTGACTGTGGTGACTCAGTTCTCCTATCTGATTAATGTGACTGTGGTGACTCAGTTCTCCTGTCTGATTACTGTGACTGTGGTGACTCAGTTCTCCTGTCTGATTACTGTGACTGTGGTGACTCAGTTCTCCTATCTGATTACTGTGACTGTGGTGACTCAGTTCTCCTGTCTGATTACTGTGACTGTGGTGACTCAGGTCTCCTATCTGATTACTGTGACTGTGGTGACTCAGTTCTCCTATCTGATTAATGTGACTGTGGTGACTCAGTTCTCCTATCTGATTACTGTGACTGTGGTGACTCAGTTCTCCTATCTGATTAATGTGACTGTGGTGACTCAGTTCTCCTATCTGATTACTGTGACTGTGGTGACTCAGGTCTCCTATCTGATTACTGTGACTGTGGTGACTCAGTTCTCCTATCTGATTACTGTGACTGTGGTGACTCAGTTCTCCTATCTGATTACTGTGACTGTGGTGACTCAGTTTTCCTATCTGAATAATGTGACTGTGGTGACTCAGGTCTCCTATCTGATTACTGTGACTGTGGTGACTCAGTTCTCCTATCTGATTACTGTGACTGGTGTGACTCAGGTCTCCTATCTGACTACTGTGACTGTGGTGACTCAGTTCTCCTATCTGATTAATGTGACTGTGGTGACTCAGTTCTCCTATCTGATTACTGTGACTGTGGTGACTCAGGTCTCCTATCTGATTATTGTGACTGTGGTGACTCAGTTCTCCTATCTGATTACTGTGACTGTGGTGACTCAGTTCTCCTATCTGATTACTGTGACTGTGGTGACTCAGTTTTCCTATCTGAATAATGTGACTGTGGTGACTCAGGTCTCCTATCTGATTACTGTGACTGTGGTGACTCAGTTCTCCTATCTGATTACTGTGACTGGTGTGACTCAGGTATCCTATCTGACTACTGTGACTGTGGTGACTCAGTTCTCCTGTCTGATTAATGTGACTGTGGTGACTCAGTTCTCCTATCTGATTACTGTGACTGGTGTGACTCAGGTCTCCTATCTGACTACTGTGACTGTGGTGACTCAGTTCTCCTATCTGATTAATGTGACTGTGGTGACTCAGTTCTCCTATCTGATTACTGTGACTGTGGTGACTCAGGTCTCCTATCTGATTATTGTGACTGTGGTGACTCAGTTCTCCTATCTGATTACTGTGACTGTGGTGACTCAGTTCTCCTATCTGATTACTGTGACTGTGGTGACTCAGTTTTCCTATCTGAATAATGTGACTGTGGTGACTCAGGTCTCCTATCTGATTACTGTGACTGTGGTGACTCAGTTCTCCTATCTGATTACTGTGACTGGTGTGACTCAGGTCTCCTATCTGACTACTGTGACTTGGAACAGCTGCAGTGGTGGTGGTACGCTAAACTAAACTCAACTAAAGTACGACACAGCAGCAGGACTTAGTGACTGGCTGACTAACTGGTTGGTTGACTGGGTGGGTGACTGGCTGACAGACTGGTTGACTGTCTGGGTGGGTGACTGGCTGACAGACTGGTTGACTGTCTGGGTGGGTGACTAGCTGATTGAATGTTTGGTTGACTGGCTGGCTGGGTGACTGGCTGGCTGACTGACTGGTTGACTGGCTGGCTGACTGGTTGGTTGATTGGCTGGCTGGCTAGGTGACTGGCTGACTGACTGGTTGGTTGATTGGCTGGCTGACTGGTTGGCTGGCTGGCTGGCTGGCTGGCTGGTTGATTGGCTGGCTGACTGGTTGGCTGGCTGGTTGATTGGCTGGCTGACTGGCTGGCTGACTGGCTGGCAGGCCCAGGCACCCCGTGGTCACCTCTGTAACAAGTATTGAACTCATGAACTCACTCAGCCAATTATTTTAACACCCTGGCTGTGTCCCGAATGCTGGCCTGTTCCCGTTAAGAGCACACTGCTTCAGATGGGATCTGAGTAGTGTACTATACAGGGGAAAGGGTGCCATTTGGGAGCCACTCCCTGAACCAAATGGAAAGGATTAGAAAGTCTGCTCCAGGCTGGAACAGATTGAGGCTTCTATCTGACTCAGCGTCTGACGTTGCTAAAATATCTCATCATTTAATCACGTTCTGTTGGGGGGTTTTTACTTTGGCAGCTGCCAGACCAGGAACTTTGTTTTGCTGCATCAATATGGCTCTGGGATTTAGGGACGGTTTAGTTATGGATATTCCCTGTATAGTAACAATAAGCAGGGCTTTCTCCAGAAGTGAGCACTTGTTCACTTCCCTTGATGGATTTGAAAATTAATTATTGTTAAAAACGATAATTGATGAGTGTCATCACCATCTCTGTGGCTTGGCCTCTGGTAGAGAGCTGTTCTGTTCTGAGGCAGTAGGAGGCCTCTGGTAGAGAGCTGTTATGTTCTGAGGCAGTAGGAGACCTCTGGTAGAGAGCTGTTCTGTTCTGTTCTGAGGCAGTAGGAGGCCTCTGGTAGAGAGCTGTTCTGTTCTGAGGCAGTAGGAGACCTCTGGTAGAGAGCTGTTATGTTCTGAGGCAGTAGGAGACCTCTGGTAGAGAGCTGTTCTGTTCTGAGGCAGTAGGAGGCCTCTGGGAGAGAGCTGTTCTGTTCTGAGGCAGTAGGAGACCTCTGGTAGAGAGCTGTTCTGTTCTGAGGCAGTAGGAGGCCTCTGGTAGAGAGCTGTTCTGTTCTGAGGCAGTAGGAGACCTCTGGTAGAGAGCTGTTCTGTTCTGAGGCAGTAGGAGACCTCTGGTAGAGAGCTGTTCTGTTCTGAGGCAGTAGGAGACCTCTGGTAGAGAGCTGTTCTGTTCTGAGGCAGTAGGAGGCCTCTGGTAGAGAGCTGTTCTGTTCTGAGGCAGTAGGAGACCACTGGTAGAGAGCTGTTCTGTTCTGAGGCAGTAGGAGACCTCTGGTAGAGAGGTGTTCTGTTCTGAGGCAGTAGGAGACCTCTGGTAGAGAGCTGTTCTGTTCTGAGGCAGTAGGAGGCCTCTGGTAGAGAGCTGTTCTGTTCTGAGGCAGTAGGAGGCCTCTGGTAGAGAGCTGTTCTGTTCTGAGGCAGTAGGAGACCTCTGGTAGAGAGCTGTTCTGAGGCAGTAGGAGGCCTCTGTGAGAGAGCTGTTCTGTTCTGAGGCAGTAGGAGGCCTCTGGTAGAGAGCTGTTCTGTTCTGAGGCAGTAGGAGACCTCTGGTAGAGAGCTGTTCTGTTCTGAGGCAGTAGGAGGCCTCTGGTAGAGAGCTGTTCTGTTCTGAGGCAGTAGGAGACCTCTGGTAGAGAGCTGTTCTGAGGCAGTAGGAGGCCTCTGGGAGAGAGCTGTTCTGTTCTGAGGCAGTAGGAGGCCTCTGGTAGAGAGCTGTTCTGTTCTGAGGCAGTAGGAGACCTCTGGTAGAGAGCTGTTCTGTTCTGAGGCAGTAGGAGGCCTCTGGTAGAGAGCTGTTCTGTTCTGAGGCAGTAGGAGACCTCTGGTAGAGAGCTGTTCTGTTCTGAGGCAGTAGGAGACCTCTGGTAGAGAGCTGTTCTGTTCTGTTCTGAGGCAGTAGGAGGCCTCTGGGAGAGAGCTGTTCTGTTCTGAGGCAGTAGGAGGCCTCTGGTAGAGAGCTGTTCTGTTCTGTTCTGAGGCAGTAGGAGACCTCTGGTAGAGAGCTGTTCTGTTCTGAGGCAGTAGGAGGCCTCTGGTAGAGAGCTGTTCTGTTCTGAGGCAGTAGGAGGCCTCTGGGAGAGAGCTGTTCTGTTCTGAGGCAGTAGGAGACCTCTGGTAGAGAGCTGTTCTGTTCTGTTCTGAGGCAGTAG
>NC_092096.1:10855165-10875165 GCF_045679555.1 Salvelinus alpinus | reverse complement strand
CAGAACCCTATGGACCCTGTTCAAGAGTAGCACACTATAAAGGGAGCAGGAAGCTATTTGGGATGCAGATTGGAAGCTATTTGGGATACAGTCCCACTACTACAGACACAGTCCTTCTGCCCCAGGCTGGACAGAGCACCAATCCTCTATGTACCAGCCAGGCTGGACAGAGCACCACCCCTCTATGTACCAGCCAGGCTGGACAGAGCACCAACCCTCTATGTACCAGCCAGGCTGGACAGAGCACCACCCCTCTATGTACCAGCCAGGCTGGACAGAGCACCACCCCTCTATGTACCAGCCAGGCTGGACAGAGCACCACCCCCTCTGTGGAACCACAGCCCTGCCGGCTACAGCCACAGCTGCAGTGGAGAACAGAGGTGTGGAACCACAGCCCTGCCGGCTACAGCCACAGCTGCTGTGGAGAACAGAGGTGTGGAACCACAGCCCTGCCCGGCTACAGCCACAGCTGCTGTGGAGAACAGAGGTGTGGAACCACAGCCCTGCCCGGCTACAGCCACAGCTGCTGTGGAGAACAGAGGTGTGGAACCACAGCCCTGCCCGGCTACAGCCACAGCTGCTGTGGAGAACAGAGGTGTGGAACCACAGCCCTGCCGGCTACAGCCACAGCTGCTGTGGAGAACAGAGGTGTGGAACCACAGCCCTGCCCGGCTACAGCCACAGCTGCTGTGGAGAACAGAGGTGTGGAACCACAGCCCTGCCGACTACAGCCACAGCTGCTGTGGAGAACAGAGGTGTGGAACCACAGCCCTGCCGACTACAGCCACAGCTGCTGTGGAGAACAGAGGTGTGGAACCACAGCCCTGCCCGGCTACAGCCACAGCTGCTGTGGAGAACAGAGGTGTGAGAAGCAGAGAAAGGGGACGTCTGAACCTCTGCAGCTTCAAACACAACAAGCTCTCAGACTGAGATCAGAATGTTCAGCAGGGAATCAATTGAACATTCCACAGCTCTCGTCTTACTTACAAGACAGTAGGACCCAGACCAGACTGGACATCCTCAGACTAAAACTAAACTCAGAGAGAGAGAGAGAGAAAGAGAGAGAGAGACAGAGAGAGACAGAGAGAGGCAGAGCGAGACAGAGAGAGAGACAGAGAGAGAGAGAGAGAGAGAGAGAAAGTACTGTGCATCAGAGCCTATAACAAGCTCTATTCACTGATAGAGAACAAGCAGAGGGGAATGAGGCTGGACTCAGACCAGACCAGACCAGACCAGACCAGACCAGTCCAGACCAGAGACAGAGACCAGACCAGACCAGACCAGGCCAGGCCAGACCAGACCAGTCCAGACCAGACCAGACCACCTCCTTAGTGTGGGTCAGTGGCAAACAACTAACAAACACAAGGCTGGCAGAGACCATTACCCAGAGAAGGATTTATTCTGAGGATAATCCAGCTAATTTGTTCTCAGTTGACATAAACAATAATAATCCGTCCCAGGGAACGGTTGGGACGCTGAACGGATGAAGCATTAAGTACAGAGCCAAACTTCAGGCTGTCGGATTAGTAACTTAGTCATTGTTGTCCAAGATCTGAGAACAATAGGATGGAACTACTGTCTGTGGTGTAACATAACAGAGAGAGAGCACTGGGTGTGTGTGTGTGTGTGTGTGTGTGTGTGTGTGTGTGTGTGTGTGTGTGTGTGTGTGTGTGTGTGTGTGTGTGTGTGTGTGTGTGTGTGTGTGTGTGTGTGTGTGTGTGTGTGTGTGTGTGTGTGTGTGTGTGTGTGTGTGTGTGTAGTGTGTGTGCGTGCGTGCGTGCGTGCGTGCGTGCGTGCGTGCGTGCGTGCGTGTGTGTAGTCTGTGTGTGCCAACATCAACTGTGCTGAACTATAGTCTGTGGATAACCAACATGTCATCGTGAAAATGTGAGAACAAATGGATGTTTAAACAGACAGAGCACGATGTGTCTGCCTGCCAAGATTACCCCCCTGCACTCATCACACAATTTATGGAATTACTTAGAGGGTTTGACAACATACTGGCACTCTACCCAACTTAAACAACTTAAACAGAGTTGAACCCCTCTCAGAGGAACAGCCAACTGTCACTGGAGCCTCTATACTGAGGATAGAGAAGCCTTGGACTAATGTACAGGAAGTGTAGAGGGACTAGGGGAGGCTCTGACCATAGACTTACATAGTAATGTACAGGAAGTGTAGAGGGACTGGGGGAGGCTCTGACCATAGACTTACATAGTAATGTGCAGGACGTGTAGAGGGACTGTACTGGGGGAGGCTCTGACCATAGACTTACATAGTAATGTACAGGACGTGTAGAGGGACTGTACTGGGGGAGGCTCTGACCATAGACTTACATAGTAATGTACAGGAAGTGTAGAGGGACTGGGGGAGGCTCTGACCATAGACTTACATAGTAATGTACAGGAAGTGTAGAGGGACTGGGGGAGGCTCTGACCATAGACTTACATAGTAATGTGCAGGACCTGTAGAGGGACTGTACTGGGGGAGGTTGTGACTGTAGACTTACATAGTAATGTGCAGGACCTGTAGAGGGACTGGGGGAGGCTCTGACCATAGACTTAGATAGTAATGTACAGGACCTGTAGAGGGACTGTACTGGGGGAGGCTCTGACCATAGACTTACATAGTAATGTGCAGGACCTGTAGAGGGACTGTACTGGGGGAGGCTCTGACCATAGACTTAGATAGACAACTCTAGTGCCCAAAAGCCAATTCTAACATTGAGGACTTCCACAATTTTGAAGTAGTCAACTGGGTGGGACTTCCTATTACTTAGGAAGGATCACATGATTCCATCCAGGTCATCAGGAGGGATCAGCCAATGAATTATACTTGTGAAGAAACATTCCATAACAGCAGGTAAGCAGGTAAGTCACCCACCTAGTCTTTATACCTGTTCAGACAACACCCTCCAGGGGGCAGTAAATCACCAACCTTGGCTTTACACCTGTTCAGACAACACCCTCCAGGGGGCAGTAAATCACCAACCTTGGCTTTACACCTGTTCAGACAACACCCTCCAGGGGGCAGTAAATCACCAACCTTGGCTTTACACCTGTTCAGACAACACCCTCCAGGGGGCAGTAAATCACCAACCTTGGCTTTACACCTGTTCCAACAACATTCTCCAGGGGGCAGTATGCACCCTTTCAGTTTGTTTACCAACTCATAAAAATAGTAGAAGAAGAACAGTGACGAGTTATCTCGGTCACACGCTCTGACGACGGATTCATAATGTTACTCTCCTCTCCACCATCGTGACCCACAACACATACAGTAGGTGGGGTATTACCATACAGTAGGTGGGGTATTATCCTACAGTAGGTGGGGTATTATCATACAGTAGGTGGGGTATTATCATACAGTAGGTGGGGTATTATCATACAGTAGGTGGGGTATTATCCTACAGTAGGTGGGGTATTATCATACAGTAGGTGGGGTATTACCATACAGTAGGTGGGGTATTATCATACAGTAGGTGAGGTATTATCATACAGTAGGTGGGGTATTATCATACAGTAGGTGGGGTATTATCATACAGTAGGTGGGGTATTACCATACAGTAGGTGGGGTATTATCATACAGTAGGTGAGGTATTATCATACAGTAGGTGGGGTATTATCATACAGTAGGTGGGGTATTATCATACAGTAGGTGGGTATTATCATACAGTAGGTGAGGTATTATCCTACAGTAGGTGGGGTATTATCATACAGTAGGTGAGGTATTATCATACAGTAGGTGGGGTATTATCATACAGTAGGTGGGGTATTATCATACAGTAGGTGAGGTATTATCATACAGTAGGTGGGGTATTATCCTACAGTAGGTGGGGTATTATCATACAGTAGGTGGGGTATTATCATACAGTAGGTGGGGTATTATCATACAGTAGGTGGGGTATTATCATACAGTAGGTGAGGTATTATCCTACAGTAGGTGAGGTATTATCATACAGTAGGTGGGGTATTATCATACAGTAGGTGAGGTATTATCATACAGTAGGTGAGGTATTATCCTACAGTAGGTGGGGTATTATCATACAGTAGGTGAGGTATTATCATACAGTAGGTGGGGTATTATCATACAGTAGGTGAGGTATTATCCTACAGTAGGTGGGGTATTATCATACAGTAGGTGAGGTATTATCATACAGTAGGTGGGGTATTATCCTACAGTAGGTGAGGTATTATCATACAGTAGGTGGGGTATTATCATACAGTAGGTGGGGTATCATCATACAGTAGGTGAGGTATTATCCTACAGTAGGTGGGGTATTATCATACAGTAGGTGAGGTATCATCATACAGTAGGTGGGGTATTATCATACAGTAGGTGAGGTATTATCATACAGTAGGTGGGGTATTATCATACAGTAGGTGAGGTATTATCCTACAGTAGGTGAGGTATTATCATACAGTAGGTGGGGTATCATCATACAGTAGGTGGGGTATTATCATACAGTAGGTGAGGTATTATCCTACAGTAGGTGGGGTATTATCATACAGTAGGTGAGGTATTATCCTACAGTAGGTGAGGTATTATCCTACAGTAGGTGGGGTATTATCGTACAGTAGGTAAGGTATTATCCTACAGTAGGTGGGGTATTATCGTACAGTAGGTGAGGTATTATCCTACAGTAGGTGGGGTATTATCCTACAGTAGGTGGGGTATTATCATACAGTAGGTGGGGTATTATCATACAGTAGGTGAGGTATTATCCTACAGTAGGTGGGGTATCATCATACAGTAGGTGAGGTATTATCCTACAGTAGGTGGGGTATTATCATACAGTAGGTGGGGTATTGTCATACAGTAGGTGGGGTATTATCATACAGTAGGTGTGGTATTATCCTACAGTAGGTGGGGTATTATCATACAGTAGGTGGGGTATTGTCATACAGTAGGTGGTGTATCATCATACAGTAGGTGGGGTATCATCATACAGTAGGTGGGGTATTATCATACAGTAGGTGGGGTATTATCATACAGTAGGTGGGGTATTGTCATACAGTAGGTGGGGTATCATCATACAGTAGGTGGGGTATCATCATACAGTAGGTGGGGTATTATCATACAGTAGGTGGGGTATTATCATACAGTAGGTGGGGTATTATCATACAGTAGGTGGGGTATTATCCTACAGTAGGTGGGGTATTATCATACAGTAGGTGGGGTATTATCCTACAGTAGGTGGGGTATTATCATACAGTAGGTGGGGTATTATCATACAGTAGGTGGGGTATTATCATACAGTAGGTGGGGTATTATCCTACAGTAGGTGGGGTATTATCATACAGTAGGTGGGGTATTATCCTACAGTAGGTGGGGTATTATCATACAGTAGGTGAGGTATTATCATACAGTAGGTGAGGTATTATCATACAGTAGGTGGGTATTATCATACAGTAGGTGGGGTATTTCAATCTCAATCAAAGACACTTCCTCCAGCTGGAAATGTCTTGTAGATAAATGGAAACACACCATCCATCGGCAGCCAAACAAAAATACACATTAGCAATAATAGATATGTACTGTATTTGCTTACCTGGTAGGAGAGAGACAGCAGCATCAAGGACATCAACAGCACATGGAAAGAGAGAGAGAGAGAGAGAGAGAGAGAGAGAGAGAGAGAGAGAGAGAGAGAGAGAGAGAGAGAGAGAGAGAGAGAGAGAGAGAGAGAGAGAGAGGGGGTAGGGAGAGAGAGAGAGAGGGTAGGGAGAGAGAGAGAGAGAGTGTAGGGAGAGAGAGAGAGAGAGAGAGAGGGTAGGGAGAGAGAGAGAGACAGAGAGAGAGAGAGAGGGAGAGACAGAGAGAGAGAGAGAGAGAGAGAGAGAGAATATCTCGTTAAGGTTTGCAGCACGACCCAATCAGCATACTGCCAGGAAACAGAGGGTGTCTGTATAGCTGACAGGTCTACTCTCCAGGCCTATAGACTAACCAGTGTTTCCCCTATATTCATTTTAGCAGGGGTGGCCCACTGCTGCTAAATTCTTATCACTGCTGCAAAAAGTTTAAAAAAATGTTACACCACTGCTGAAAAAACTCCTAGGGGAAACACTGCTAATTGTCCATCATTACCATACTTAAAACTAACACCTGACAGACATCCTCTCTGGAGCATACAGTATGTCATTGTCAAGAAGGTCATACCGTGGTTTATTTAGCAATTTGATTTAGAAGTTAAGGACCCCTTTAGGTATTAAAACAAATATTAAACAATTATTTTTTATTTTTTTAAACTTAAAATATAGAATTTTGACTTTGACTCCTGTGATAAGGTAAACTACCGCACCGTCTCCTGTGATAAGGTAAACTACTGCACCGTCTCCTGTGATAAGGTAAACTACCGCACCGTCTCCTGTGATAAGGTAAACTACCGCACCGTCTCCTGTGATAAGGTAAACTACCGCACCGTCTCCTGTGATAAGGTAAACTACCGCATCGTCTCCTGTGATAAGGTAAACTACCGCACCGTCTCCTGTGATAAGGTAAACTACTGCACCGCCTCCTGTGATAAGGTAAACTACCGCACCGTCTCCTGTGATAAGGTAAACTACCGCACCGCCTCCTGTGATAAGGTAAACTACTGCACCGTCTCCTGTGATAAGGTAAACTACTGCACCGCCTCCTGTGATAAGGTAAACTACCGCACCGTCTCCTGTGATAAGGTAAACTACCGCACCGTCTCCTGTGATAAGGTAAACTACTGCACCGCCTCCTGTGATAAGGTAAACTACTGCACCGCCTCCTGTGATAAGGTAAACTACCGCACCGTCTCCTGTGATAAGGTAAACTACCGCATCGTCTCCTGTGATAAGGTAAACTACTGCACCGTCTCCTGTGATAAGGTAAACTACCGCACCGTCTCCTGTGATAAGGTAAACTACCGCACCGTCTCCTGTGATAAGGTAAACTACTGCACCGCCTCCTGTGATAAGGTAAACTACTGCACCGCCTCCTGTGATAAGGTAAACTACCGCACCGTCTCCTGTGATAAGGTAAACTACCGCACCGTCTCCTGTGATAAGGTAAACTACTGCACCGTCTCCTGTGATAAGGTAAACTACTGCACCGTCTCCTGTGATAAGGTAAACTACCGCACCGTCTCCTGTGATAAGGTAAACTACTGCACCGTCTCCTGTGATAAGGTAAACTACCGCATCGTCTCCTGTGATAAGGTAAACTACTGCACCGTCTCCTGTGATAAGGTAAACTACCGCATCGTCTCCTGTGAGACGAGAGAGAGAGAGAGAGAGAGAGAGAGAGAGAGAGAGAGAGAGAGAGAAAGAAAAAGAGAGAGAGCAAGAGAGAGAGGGAGCGTATGCATGAGCATGCCTGTGTGTGTGTGTCTCAGGTGTGAGCGACAGCAGAAGGTCAGGGCTGTGAAGCTAGGCCAAGGCGTGGGTTCAACCGCCCTGCCCTGCACCTGCCAATCAAGCTTAGACACGCGTCTCGACAAGAGGACGACTGAGAAGTGCTGGACACACACACACACACACACACACACACACACACACACACACACACACACACACACACACACACACACACACACACACACACACACACACACACACACACACACACACACACACACACAGGAGGGGACAGCGACACACAGCAGTCAGAAACGTGATACAGTGTCTTGCTGTAAGTCTTGTACAACACGGTGTGAAGGACACTGAGAAGGCTACATACAGAGGGAGAATATTTCAGACTGAACCCTGGAGACCATTTCAAACATAATGGCTTTTTACACGTGGACTTTAACTGCAAACGCAGAGAGGAGATAACGGTACGGAGGGATGTAAAATTAGGCAGGCTTTGGGACTGGGAGAGCAGAGGAGTGGAGAGGAGAGGAGAGGAGAGGAGAGGAGAGGAGAGGAGAGGAGAGGAGAGGAGAGGAGAGGAGAGGAGAGGAGAGGAGAGGAGAGGAGAGGAGAGGAGAGGAGAGGAGAGGAGAGGAGAGCAGAGGAGAGGGGGGGAGAGGAGAGCAGAGGGGTGGAGAGGAGAGGAGAGGGGTGGAGAGGAGAGGGGTGGAGAGGAGAGCAGAGGGGTGGAGAGCAGAGGAGTGGAGAGGAGTGGAGAGGAGAGCAGAGAGGTGGAGAGGAGAGGAGAGCAGAGGAGTGGAGAGCAGAGGAGTGGAGAGCAGAGGAGAGGAGAGGGTTGGAGAGGAGAGGAGAGCAGAGGGGTGGAGAGGAGAGGAGAGCAGAGGGCTGGAGAGGAGAGGAGAGGAGAGGAGAGGAGAGGAGAGGAGAGGAGAGGAGAGGAGAGGAGAGGAGAGGAGAGGAGAGGAGAGGAGAGGAGAAGAGAGGAGAGGGGTGGAGAGGAGAGCAGAGGGGTGGAGAGGAGAGGAGAGGAGTGGAGAGCAGAGGCCTGGAGAGGAGAGGAGAGGAGAGGAGAGGAAAGGAGAGGAGAGGAGAGGAGAGGAGAGGAGAGGAGAGGAGAGGAGAGGAGAGGAGAGGAGAGGGTTGGAGAGGAGAGGAGAGCAGAGGGGTGGAGAGGAGAGGAGAGGAGAGGAGGGCTGGAGAGGAGAGGAGAGCAGAGGGCTGGAGAGGAGAGGAGAGCAGAGGAGAGGAGAGCAGAGGGGTGGAGAGGAGAGGAGTGGAGAGGAGAGGAGATGAGAGCAGAAGAGTGGAGAGGAGAGCAGAGGGCTGGAGAGGAGAGGAGTGGAGAGGAGAGCAGAGGGGTGGAGAGGAGAGGAGTGGAGAGGAGAGGAGAGGAGAGCAGAGGGGTGGAGAGCAGAGGAGTGGAGAGGAGAGGAGAGCAGAGGGGTGGAGAGCAGAGGAGAGCAGAGGAGTGGAGAGCAGAGGAATGGAGAGCAGAGGAGTGGAGAGGAGTGGAGAGGAGAGGAATGGAGAGGAGAGGAGAGGGGTGGAGAGGAGAGGAGAGGAGTGGAGTGGAGTGGAGAGCAGAGGAGAGGAGAGGAGAGGAGAGGAGTGGAGAGGAGAGGAGAGGAAAGGAGAGGAGAGGAGAGGAGAGGAGAGGAGAGGAGAGGAGAGGAGAGGAGAGGAGAGGGGTGGAGAGGAGAGCAGAGGAGTGGAGAGGAGAGCAGAGGAGAGGAGTGGAGAGGAGAGGAGAGGAGAGCAGAGGGATGTTCCCCTAGCTAGAAGGTTGGATCCTGTCAAGTTCTACCACAGAAGATTAGTGTTTAGAAAAGGCCCCATTATTCACTTAGAAAATACAGACTGGAGGACAGACATACTTCATCCCAAATGGCACCCTAATCCCTTCATAACGCACTACTTCTGACCAGGGCTCTGGGAATAGGGTGCCATTTGGGACGGCCCAAAATGAGGAGGGTAGAGAGGCGTAGAAATGGGAATAATCACCATGGATACCCTTAAATAGAATGTAGAACTCCAAACTGAAACAATTCCTCAACATTCTGGAAGAGATTCTATAGAACTAACCAGTTCTGCCCTGCAGGGGGTCTACAGCATCACCTCTAACATGTTCTACACACTGACGTAAGCAGCTCTACCTTCTAACATGTTCTACACACTGACGTAAGCAGCTCTACCGTCTAACATGTTCTACACACTGACGTAAACAGCTCTACCCTCTAACATGTTCTACACACTGACGTAAGCAGCTCTACCCTCTAACATGTTCTACACACTGACGTAAGCAGCTCTACCGTCTAACATGTTCTACACACTGACGTAAGCAGCTCTACCCTCTAACATGTTCTACACACTGACGTAAGCAGCTCTACCGTCTAACATGTTCTACACACTGACGTAAGCAGCTCTACCGTCTAACATGTTCTACACACTGACGTAAGCAGCTCTACCGTCTAACATGTTCTACACACTGACGTAAGCAGCTCTACCCTCTAACATGTTCTACACACTGACGTAAGCAGCTCTACCCTCTAACATGTTCTACACACTGACGTAAGCAGCTCTACCCTCTAACATGTTCTACACACTGACGTAAGCAGCTCTACCCTCTAACATGTTCTACACACTGACGTAAGCAGCTCTACCCTTTAACATGTTCTACACACTGACGTAAGCAGCTCTACCCTCTAACATGTTCTACACACTGACGTAAGCAGCTCCACCTCTAACATGTTCTACACACTGACGTAAGCAGCTCTACCGTCTAACATGTTCTACACACTGACGTAAGCAGCTCTACCCTCTAACATGTTCTACACACTGACGTAAGCAGCTCTACCGTCTAACATGTTCTACACACTGACGTAAGCAGCTCTACCCTCTAACATGTTCTACACACTGACGTAAGCAGCTCTACCCTCTAACATGTTCTACACACTGACGTAAGCAGCTCTACCCTCTAACATGTTCTACACACTGACGTAAGCAGCTCTACCCTCTAACATGTTCTACACACTGACGTAAGCAGCTCTACCCTCTAACATGTCCTACACACTGACGTAAGCAGCTCTACCTTCTAACATGTTCTACACACTGACGTAAGCAGCTCTACCCTCTAACATGTTCTACACACTGACGTAAGCAGCTCTACCCTCTAACATGTTCTACACACTGACGTAAGCAGCTCTACCCTCTAACATGTTCTACACACTGACGTAAGCAGCTCTACCGTCTAACATGTTATACACACTGACGTAGGCAGCTCTACCCTCTAACATGTTCTACACACTGACGTAAGCAGCTCTACCCTCTAACATGTTCTACACACTGACGTAAGCAGCTCTACCGTCTAACATGTTATACACACTGACGTAGGCAGCTCTACCCTCTAACATGTTCTACACACTGACGTAAGCAGCTCTACCCTCTAACATGTTCTACACACTGACGTAAGCAGCTCTACCCTCTAACATGTTCTACACACTGACGTAAGCAGCTCTACCCTCTAACATGTTCTACACACTGACGTAAACAGCTCTACCCTCTAACATGTTCTACACACTGACGTAAGCAGCTCCACCTCTAACATGTTCTACACACTGACGTAAGCAGCTCTACCCTCTAACATGTTCTACACACTGACGTAAGCAGCTCTACCCTCTAACATGTTCTACACACTGACGTAAGCAGCTCTACACTGGTCCTACTGTCTCAGACTACCATCATACAGGACCCCTGTCTCAGACTACCATCATACAGGTCCCCTGTCTCAGTCTACCATCATACAGGTCCCCTGTCTCAGTCTACCATCATACAGGTCCACTGCCTCAGTCAGTTCTGTAACCACCACCACACTGCCTGCGAACCAAATGCCACCCTATGCCCTTTGTAGTGCACTACGTTTGATTAGGGTTCTGGTCAAAAGTAGTGCACTATATAGGGAATAAGGTGGTATTTGGTAGTGTGATGCAGACACACCTCTCCTTCAACATGTTGATTAGTCCTGCCAGCCAGCGAGTCCTACAGAGAGAGATCAGGAAAACATTCTGACAGTCCCATCCCGATTGAAAGCCCAGACGTAAGGTGTGACTGGGTAATGTTTCAGCGCAGTGTAATAACAGTTCATAGCTGTCAACTAACTCACGTCACGCAGAGTCTGTGTCCTAAATGGGGAACCTATTCCCTATAGTGCATAGGGCTGTGTTGAGACCCAGAAACAAGTGGTAGAGGGTGAGAGGAGCAGTCAGGGATTCATCAATACACTCCATTAAAACTCCCTTTCATAAATGCACTCAGTATATTTTGTTGTGAAAAGTGGTTGAGGACTAGTTGACTGGTTCAGGTGATGTTATATTGTGACACTGTGATATTGCAGTAGTGTGTCTCAGTGAGTTTTGGATCCAGTTGAAGTGTCTGGCAGGGAACAACAACCTTGTCACAGGTCACAGGTCACAGGTCACAGTTAGAACCGCTACAACAGGAGTAAAACCAACATGAACGCAGCGGTGTTTCACAAACCAAACGGGACCACTTTCCACTGTTACGTTTACACCTGGGGTTCTCTACTGTCTTCCTGTCACTACCCCAGTCAGACACCAGGAGGATGTATAGACCTGGGGTTCTCTACTGTCTTCCTGTCACTACCCCAGTCAGACACCAGGAGGATGTATAGACCTGGGGTTCTCTACTGTCTTCCTGTCACTACCCCAGTCAGACACCAGGAGGATGTTTAGACCTGGGGTTCTCTACTGTCTTCCTGTCACTACCCCAGTCAGACACCAGGAGGATGTATAGACCTGGGGTTCTCTACTGTCTTCCTGTCACTACCCCAGTCAGACACCAGGAGGATGTATAGACCTGGGGTTGTCTACTGTCTTCCTGTCACTACCCCAGTCAGACACCAGGAGGATGTATAGACCTGGGGTTCTCTACTGTCTTCCTGTCTCTACCCCAGTCAGACACCAGGAGGATGTATAGACCTGGGGTTCTCTACTGTCTTCCTGTCACTACCCCAGTCAGACACCAGGAGGATGTATAGACCTGGGGTTCTCTACTGTCTTCCTGTCACTACCCCAGTCAGACACCAGGAGGATGTATAGACCTGGGGTTCTCTACTGTCTTCCTGTCTCTACCCCAGTCAGACACCAGGAGGATGTATAGACCTGGGGTTCTCTACTGTCTTCCTGTCACTACCCCAGTCAGACACCAGGAGGATGTATAGACCTGGGGTTCTCTACTGTCTTCCTGTCACTACCCCAGTCAGACACCAGGAGGATGTATAGACCTGGGGTTCTCTACTGTCTTCCTGTCACTACCCCAGTCAGACACCAGGAGGATGTATAGACCTGGGGTTCTCTACTGTCTTCCTGTCACTACCCCAGTCAGACACCAGGAGGATGTATAGACCTGGGGTTCTCTACTGTCTTCCTGTCACTACCCCAGTCAGACACCAGGAGGATGTATAGACCTGGGGTTCTCTACTGTCTTCCTGTCTCTACCCCAGTCAGACACCAGGAGGATGTATAGACCTGGGGTTCTCTACTGTCTTCCTGTCACTACCCCAGTCAGACACCAGGAGGATGTATAGACCTGGGGTTCTCTACTGTCTTCCTGTCACTACCCCAGTCAGACACCAGGAGGATGTATAGACCTGGGGTACTCTACTGTCTTCCTGTCACTACCCCAGTCAGACACCAGGAGGATGTATAGACCTGGGGTTCTCTACTGTCTTCCTGTCACTACCCCAGTCAGACACCAGGAGGATGTATAGACCTGGGGTTCTCTACTGTCTTCCTGTCACTACCCCAGTCAGACACCAGGAGGATGTATAGACCTGGGGTTCTCTACTGTCTTCCTGTCACTACCCCAGTCAGACACCAGGAGGATGTATAGACCTGGGGTTCTCTACTGTCTTCCTGTCACTACCCCAGTCAGACACCAGGAGGATGTATAGACCTGGGGTTCTCTACTGTCTTCCTGTCACTACCCCAGTCAGACACCAGGAGGATGTATAGACCTGGGGTTCTCTACTGTCTTCCTGTCACTACCCCAGTCAGACACCAGGAGGATGTATAGACCTGGGGTTCTCTACTGTCTTCCTGTCTCTCCCCCAGTCAGACACCAGGAGGATGTATAGACCTGGGGTTCTCTACTGTCTTCCTGTCACTACCCCAGTCAGACACCAGGAGGATGTTTAGACCTGGGGTTCTCTACTGTCTTCCTGTCACTACCCCAGTCAGACACCAGGAGGATGTATAGACCTGGGGTTCTCTACTGTCTTCCTGTCACTACCCCAGTCAGACACCAGGAGGATGTATAGACCTGGGGTTCTCTACTGTCTTCCTGTCACTACCCCAGTCAGACACCAGGAGGACGTATAGACCTGGGGTTCTCTACTGTCTTCCTGTCACTACCCCAGTCAGACACCAGGAGGATGTATAGACCTGGGGTTCTCTACTGTCTTCCTGTCACTACCCCAGTCAGACACCAGGAGGATGTATAGACCTGGGGTTCTCTACTGTCTTCCTGTCACTACCCCAGTCAGACACCAGGAGGATGTATAGACCTGGGGTTCTCTACTGTCTTCCTGTCACTACCCCAGTCAGACACCAGGAGGATGTATAGACCGAGGGTCCCCGTTCCCTCCTCCTCCACTCTCCAGTATCAGGTGGAGGAGCAGCTGAACGTGGCCCGATGGCGCCAGGTGATACCCGGTGGCAGTGGCATCACACCCGGTAATTTTCCCCTGGAATGAGCACGGCTATCTGTGCTATAACAACAGTATTGTGGTAACAGCTATCTGTCCTGCTTCATTCTCCACACACACAGGAGCATGTTCGATAGGGTACGGAACACACACACACACACACACACACACACACACACACACACACACACACACACACACACACACACACACACACACACACACACACACACACACACACACACACACACACACACACAGGAGCACGTTCGATAGGGTACAGAACACACACAGGTTAGAGAGATGCCCAGAAGCCTGGAGTCTTTCAGAGGGGAACAAAACTCAGGTCTTATCTCCCCCCGTCCCCGTCCCCCCCCCCACCCCCCCCGTCCCAAAGAGCCAGAGCCAGGCTGGCTGCAGTCATCACTCTTAGTCCTGAACAGGCAGCGGGGGCTGGGGGAAGGAGGGGAGGGTTTGGTGGGGTGGAAAGGAGGTGAAGAAACTTTATGGATTGTTTCCCAAATGATAAATATACAAGTGTGGTTCAAATGGCACCCTATGTTCCATAAGGCTCTGGTCAGAAGTAGTGCACTATGTAGGGAATAGGGTTCCGTTTGGTACGTAGCCATGGGACTTGGCAGAATGACTTTAAGGCTTTTTACAAACAAAAGGCTCATTCAGCCTTGAATGGTGCCTGCATCCCAAAGGGCACTGTGTTCCCTATATAGTGCACTACTTTTTACCAGGGCCCAAAGGTAAGTAGTGCACTACTTTTTACCAGGGCCCAAAGGTAAGTAGTGCACTAAATGGGGAATAAGGACACAGCCTGGGTCTGGCAGGCGGCTAACTGAAGTGTTTCAGAGCCGGCACTGCAGTTATCTCCCTCTCCAGTTATCTCCCTCTCCAGTTATCTCCCTCTCCAGTTATCTCCCTCTCCAGTTATCTCCCTCTCCAGTTATCTCTTCTCTCTTTACCCTCTGTTTCCTGCACCAGCTTTCCTCCTCGGGTCTGGAGAGTCATGTTGTCTGTTACCTGTCCCAGAGTCTCTATTGTATGTTACCTGTCCCAGAGTATCTAATATTGTCTGGTGCCTGTCCCAGAGTGTCTAATATTGTCTGCTACCTGTCCCAGAGTGTCTAATATTGTCTGGTACCTGTCCCAGAGTGTCTAATATTGTCTGGTACCTGTCCCAGAGTGTATAATATTGTCTGGTACCTGTCCCATAGTGTCTAATATTGTCTGTTACCTGTCCCAGAGTGTCGAATATTGTCTGGAACCTGTCCCAGAGTGTCTATTGTCTGTTACCTGTCCCAGAGTGTATAATATTGTATGTTACCTGTCCCAGAGTGTCTAATATTGTATGTTACCTGTCCCAGAGCTTCTAATATTGTCTGTTACCTGTCCCAGAGTGTCTATTGTATGTTACCTGTCCCAGAGTGTCTAATATTGTATGCTACCTGTCCCAGAGTGTCTAATGTTGTCTGGTACCTGTCCCAGAGTGGCTAATATTGCCTGGTACCTGTCCCAGAGTGTCTAGTGTCTGTTACCTGTCCCAGAGCGTCTAATATTGTCTGTTACCTGTCCCAGAGCGTCTAATATTGTATGTTACCTGTCCCAGAGTGTCTAATATTGTCTGGTACCTGTCCCAGAGTGTCTATTGTCTGGTACCTGTCCCAGAGTGTCTAATATTGTCTGGTACATGTCCCAGAGTGTCTAGTGTCTGTTACCTGTCCCAGAGCGTCTAATATTGTCTGTTACCTGTCCCAGAGCGTCTAATATTGTATGTTACCTGTCCCAGAGTGTCTAATATTGTCTGGTACCTGTCCCAGAGTGTCTATTGTCTGGTACCTGTCCCAGAGTGTCTAATATTGTCTGGTACATGTCCCAGAGTGTCTATTGTCTGGTACCTGTCCCAGAGTGTCTAATATTGTCTGTGCCTGTCCCAGAGTGTCCAATGTTGTCTGGTACCTGTCCCAGAGTGTCTAATATTGGCTGGTACCTGTCCCAGAGTGTCTAATATTGTCTGTTACCTGTCCCAGAGTGTATAATATTGTCTGGTACCTGTCCCAGAGTGTCTAATATTGTCTGGTACCTTCCCCAATGAGAGATGAACACCCCCACCCAGGCCGAGTCCTAGCAGGACTATCTTACAGAGGAGTAAGTAACACTTAGTAAATAAAGAGGAGCGGGGGAGAGGAGTGGGGGAGAGGAGTGGGGGAGAGGAGTGGGGGAGAGGAGGGGAGGAGAGGAGAGGAGCAGAGAGGAGCAGAGAGGAGGCGAGGAGAGGAGCATAGAGGAGCAGAGAGGAGGCGAGGAGAGGAGGAGCAGAGAGGAGGCGAGGAGAGGAGCATAGAGGAGAGGAGGCGAGGAGCAGAGAGGAGGAGAGGAGCATAGAGGAGCATAGAGGAGAGGAGAGGAGGCGAGGAGCAGAGAGGAGGCGAGGAGAGGAGCATAGAGGAGCATAGAGGAGAGGAGAGGAGGCGAGGAGCATAGAGGAGGAGAGAGGAGGCGAGGAAAGGAGCATAGAGGAGAGGAGGCGAGGAGCAGAGAGGAGGCGAGGAGAGGAGCATAGAGGAGCATAGAGGAGAGGAGGCGAGGAGCATAGAGGAGGAGAGAGGAGACGAGGAAAGGAGCATAGAGGAGAGGAGGCGAGGAGCAGAGAGGAGGCGAGGAGAGGAGCATAGAGGAGAGGAGAGGAGAGGCTGCAAATTCACACAGCGGCTCAGTTGCCCTCAGTAAACACAGTTAGGTGTTCATTAGATGACAGAGACAACACGTAAACACTGTGTTTACCGTAGCAGACTGATGGTCCTGCACCAACACAGCAAAGCATCCAATTTGGCCCGTTGATAAGTTCAAGGGCAAACTATAAACATGTCAGCCGTGTCTCGGTATGTTTCTGACTAAATATGACAGCGCTTAATGGTGTCAATTTGAGCGAGGTGGATGTTGACGTCAAACAACAAATGATCAGGTCTTTAGTCTTGGATGTCAGCCAGTGTTTTCATTCAGATATAATCTGATAATGACTACTAATGTCAAACAAACTATCTCTGACTAGGATTCCTGGAAACCAGGTGGCTTTTGACGTGACGTAGCTGTTGATCCAACCTTATGTGAGATGCCACTAGTTTCATAACCTTGAGTTTGTTGACTTGACTTTGAACGTTTAACTCCCTAATGTGAATATTCCAGTCTCACTCCCTCTCCTGTCTGAAGAGGCTGGGCTCCAGTCTCACTCCCTCTCCTGTCTGAAGAGGCTGGGCTCCAGTCTCACTCCCTCTCCTGTCTGAAGAGGCTGGGCTCCAGTCTCTCTCCCTCTCCTGTCTGAAGAGGCTGGGCTCCAGTCTCTCTCCCTCTCCTGTCTGAAGAGGCTGGGCTCCAGTCTCACTCCCTCTCCTGTCTGAAGAGGCTGGGCTCCAGTCTCTCTCCCTCTCCTGTCTGAAGAGGCTGGGCTCCAGTCTCTCTCCCTCTCCTGTCTGAAGAGGCTGGGCTCCAGTCTCACTCCCTCTCCTGTCTAAAGAGGCTGGGCTCCAGTCTCACTCCCTCTCCTGTCTGAAGAGGCTAGGCTCCAGTCTCACTCCCTCTCCTGTCTGAAGAGGCTGGGCTCCAGTCTCACTCCCTCTCCTGTCTGAAGACGCTGGGCTCCAGTCTCACTCCCTCTCCTGTCTGTAGAGGCTGGGCTCCAGGATCACTCCCTCTCCTGTCTGAAGAGGCTGGGCTCCAGTCTCACTCCCTCTCCTGTCTGAAGAGGCTGGGCTCCAGTCTCACTCCCTCTCCTGTCTGAAGAGGCTGGGCTCCAGTCTCACTCCCTCTCCTGTCTGAAGAGGCTGGGCTCCAGTCTCACTCCCTCTCCTGTCTGTAGAGGCTGGGCTCCAGTCTCACTCCCTCTCATGTCTGAAGACGCTGGGCTCCAGTCTCACTCCCTCTCCTGTCTGTAGAGGCTGGGCTCCAGGCTCACTCCCTCTCCTGTCTGAAGAGGCTGGGCTCCAGTCTCACTCCCTCTCCTGTCTGAAGAGGCTGGGCTTCAGTCTCACTCCCTCTCCTGTCTGAAGAGGCTGGGCTCCAGTCTCACTCCCTCTCCTG
Source organism: Salvelinus alpinus (assembly GCF_045679555.1). Classification (NCBI taxonomy): domain Eukaryota; kingdom Metazoa; phylum Chordata; class Actinopteri; order Salmoniformes; family Salmonidae; genus Salvelinus; species Salvelinus alpinus. Next base: position 10,857,021 of record NC_092096.1, on the reverse strand, counting down.
TCTGAAGAGGCTGGGCTCCAGGCTCACTCCCTCTCCTGTCTGTAGAGGCTGGGCTCCAGGCTCACTCCCTCTCCTGTCTGAAGAGGCTGGGCTCCAGTCTCACTCCCTCTCCTGTCTGAAGAGGCTGGGCTCCAGTCTCACTCCCTCTCCTGTCTGAAGAGGCTGGGCTCCAGTCTCACTCCCTCTCCTGTCTGAAGAGGCTGGGCTCCAGTCTCACTCCCTCTCCTGTCTGAAGAGGCTGGGCTCCAGTCTCACTCCCTCTCCTGTCTGAAGAGGCTGGGCTCCAGTCTCACTCCCTCTCCTGTCTGAAGAGGCTGGGCTCCAGTCTCACTCCCTCTCCTGTCTGAAGAGGCTGGGCTCCAGTCTCACTCCCTCTCCTGTCTGAAGAGGTTGGGCTCCAGTCTCACTCCCTCTCCTGTCTGAAGAGGTTGGGCTCCAGTCTCACTCTCTCTCCTGTCTGATGAGGCTGGGCCAGCGGGGGCTGACGCCTGATGAGATGGAAGGACGCATCAGGTCCATTAACACACAGGAGTGCTGGGATGAATCACAAAATGGCACAATATTCCCCATAGGGCTCTGGTCTAAAGTAGTGCACTATATAGGGAATAGGGCTCTGGTCTAAAGTAGTGCACTATATAGGGAATAGGGCTCTGGTCTAAAGTAGTGCACTATATAGGGAATAGGGCTCTGGTCTAAAGTAGTGCACTATATAGGGAATAGGGCTCTGGTCTAAAGTAGTGCACTATATAGGGAATAGGGCTCTGGTCTAAAGTAGTGCACTATATAGGGAATAGGGCTCTGGTCTAAAGTAGTGCACTATATAGGGAATAGGGCCCTGGTCTAAAGTAGTGCACTATATAGGGAATAGGGCTCTGGTCTAAAGTAGTGTACTACATAGGGAATAGGGTGCCATTTGGGAGACAACCCTGGCTTTCAGGTTTCAGCTTTCATCCCCTACATCCTCTCCATCCCACTACCAGCCCAGAGAGAGACATTAGCCCAGGGTAATGGTACTTACCTGGGCTCTGCCCACACCAACAGGCCCCTCTCTACCATCTCTCCACCATGCATCAAAACACTCCTCCGCTCCTCCGCTCTCCGCCTCTCTCTGCTAACCACTACAACGAGGGCAGGACGAGTGCAGGGCAACTGGAGGTGACAGGGAGGCAGAGAACGAGCTCTTTAGGAGACCAAAGAGTTTGTATTGACTTCCAATAACGAGGAGCAATTAACCACATGCCTGGGAGGATTCTGATTGGTCCTCTAGATGTAGAATTTGACCTTTTGGGGGAAATGAGAAACGTGTCTCATTTGATCCTTTTCTAATCTGTGATGACATCATGACCTATGATGATGTAGTACACGCTTTGTCTTGTGATGTAGCACCCCGATCCGTGTCTGACACCGTGTGTCCCTCTGTGACTGTGTGTTCAAACAGAGTCAATAAACAGGATGCCAGAAGCTTTGGTGCAATTAGTTTCAGATTGATGGCTGATGCAGCATTAATACTGACAGAAATGTATTGGATAGTGTCTGATCACACTATTGGCACGGAGAGACCGATATGGATGATGATGCCGTGTGTGTGTGTGTGTGTGTGTGTGTGTGTGTGTGTGTGTGTGTGTGTGTGTGTGTGTGTGTGTGTGTGTGTGTGTGTGTGTGTGTGTGTGTGTGTGTGTGTGTGTGTGTGTGTGTGTGTGTGTGTGTGTGTGTGTACTAACAAGGTTAAGAGAGGAGGATAGATCCTTCATCCTGTCTGATTGGTTTACTGACCCGGGGTAACGAGCCACAGCTAAACACACCTCTGATGACACACAGAAATGTCAAGGCTTCACAAATATCTTTACATTGTTTTC